>NW_017257907.1:0-3324 GCF_001594055.1 Mycetomoellerius zeteki
CAAATTGAGAACAATCTGGAACAGTTGTCGTAATTATAATTTTCGAAAAAAGGGGGGCTAACTTCACACACTCTATTTTATTTGTATTTTACATACAGGGCGTATTTTCTGTTAATTATATCGTAAGTATATTTTAAAGAAAGTGTTTGTTTGAAATTTCTAATGAATATTGACATCTAGATTTGATTTATAAAAGCCTTATAAAGGTATATTAAACGTAATAACGAAAAACGGATAATTTTCCATGATAGAAAAGGATAGAGATTTCAAGCAAGCAATGGCTGCCGTTCCTTGTCGAGGAGAAAGAAGGATCTATGTATCAAGGGGCCATCTTCAACGCTCTCATTGGCCGGATTCATGTATCAAAGGGCGAAGTAGTCGCGATGGCCGCCTTCCTCGATGAAGAAGACGATGACGCCATCAGTCTCCTTTGAGCTTCCATAGGAGAAGGATGCTCATGCGTGTTTCGTGCGCGTAACGGTTATTGCATCACGATTGCGTAATTCGTTAGGGAACTCCGCGGACGCACGTTACTACGTTGATTAATTAGATTTACATGTAAGAATAAACCCCATATACTTTTAGTTCCTCTTATTACATTACTTTACGAGAAATCGCGTCGGAAAGTCACGTTGCGTCACGATAATTATAAGTTCTTTCGAAATAGGCGAACGTGTTCCGAGTGCGCGTAACATTGTACATTTATTAATTTTATTAAATTCATTTTATTCGAAATTGTGTGTATTTGTGAATTCATCGTGAGATACCCAGCCAAGCTTCCACAGGGTGAGAGCCGATCCAGAAATGCTGCTAGCAGAGGACATCCACCGCTGTTCAAGGAAGAAGGCTACCTTCCTCGTAGCGGAGGTCAAACGAGGTGGCGACCGATTTATTCAACTAACTACATCAAGTAATAAGCGATTATTAAACATTTATTTACATTGAGCGGTCACAACGTTGCAACCGCCTCTTCGTTCCTCAGAGATCGGACGCGACTCGCCTCAATTGACAATTAATTTAGATGCATTTTCAATGATTACCGAACACCCGGGGAAATGTGGAGACACGGTAGGGTCTCGGCGCTAAGCCAAGCGCAGCGACACTGCCGTGCCTCCTTTACGCGAACCGACTAGCTGCGGCAGGCTAAGACAATCGGATCTCGGTAACGGCTGAACTGATCAGATTCTATATATGCTCAATCGATAGGCACCACATGGATTGTGTGATAAAAGTGCTTTTATTTTTTTTCTATGTGCCCTACCAGCGGAGATATCACGACGCAAAGTTCCGAACTGCTACTTTTTCAGATTAAGATACGTCGTTATTATATCTTGGTCATTATTGTCGTTGTCGACCACATATACGGGGAGGGGATATGTCCTTTTGCACCGCCTGGCACTAGATGGCGGTAGAGGCGCTCAGATGCCTGCACATTCCACTTGATGTAAGGAGGTCCGCGGCGGTGTGCGGGGCGCGGGACGTTTGCCAGGCAGTCCCCACTCCTCGTGCACCGAGTTATTGATACGATGTGACGCGCACGCGGCGCAAATTATTAATTAAAATTAAAATGAAATATCGAGATTGTCGTTGAATTGAATATACAATAGGTGTTATCTACATGTTCGCCGTCGAGGAAATGAGTGTCTAGGTATTCGCCGTCGAGGAAATGGGTGTCTAGATGTTCGCCGTCGAGGAAGTTGGTGTCTAGTTCGGCGTCGAGGAAATGAGTGTCTAGGTTTTCGCCATCGAGGAAGTGGGTGTCTAGGTGTTCACTGTCGAAGAAATGGGTTTCTAGGTGATCGCCGTCGAAAAAGTGGGTGTCTAGGTGTTCGCCGTGGAGGAAATGGATTTCTAGGTGATCGCCTTCGAGGAAGTGTTTGTCTAGGTGTTCGCTGTCGAGGAAATGGTTGTCTAGGTGTTTGCTTTCGAGGAAGTCGATGTCAAGGTGTTCGCCTTCAAGGAAGTGAGTGTCTAGGTGTTCGCCTCTGACAAGCGATACGATGAGGTTATATTTGACTCCAGATAGCAAGAGGTAAATGTGGCATTTAGTATTAATTAGTAAACTCCAGATAGCAAGAGGTAAATGTGGCATTTAGTATTAATTAGTAAACTATTCATGTTAGAAAATCTGTCACATCGATGGAACAGAAGAACGCGTATGAACACGTAAGTGAGGCTAGAATAAATAAATATTTTCTGCTGCATTACACAAATTCTCTGCTGTAAAAGACATTTTCTGCTGGATATATTATTATTTAGTTAACTCTAATCATCGAAAAAAGCTTCTTATATGATAAAACCTAAATGATAAGTATTGAAAAAACTGCTATTCTACCAAGTTAAATTTTACTATACACTTATTTTCCAAAAAGAAAGTAATAGTAACTTTGTAACAACCTAACTTCCTATGCGCGGACGTAGCTCGTCGGAGACTCTCGGCGCGGGGCTAGAAAGAGGTTCGAGCAGGTTGGAGTGAGATGCAGTTATGCAGGCGGTTAAGCGAAATGAACGTATTGATAGTGATTAAACAAATTAACTAAATAGCTTTAATATAGTGCCAATGGTTTATACAGAAGGTACGCATACAATTATTTACAAAGAGAAGAAAAGATACGTGCGCTGGATACCTCGAGTAGGCTGTCACGGCTCGGTATCTATAGCATGAAACGGCGGGTCGCGTCGGATTCGTTGGCCGGGGCGCGCGGGAGCGAGTCAGCCAATCCGTATGTACGGCGCGGTTGCGAGATGCAGTGCGGCACGGCGCGAGCGGTCGCACCGGATTCGCGGATGCTACGAAGCGCCAGGGCGCGCCAGCCAATCGGTGGTTGTGGCGCGCTCGGGATATGCGGCGCGGTCATGATATACGGTGCGGTAATTATGATTGAGCGCTTCCCCGATGCAATGGGGACAGCGTGGTACTGGCGAGGATCTACGACCCCAAGAACGCTTGGGAGGGTGGAGAACACTCCACCCTTGAATGTGTCGCAGGCCCGCGGCGTGCAAGTAGGGGTGCGGGACCTGGAAGAGTAAGAGCTGGAGGTGCAGGCAGCTGTCTCGCTTATCGAGAACGCTCGACAGTGACTGAGAACGCTCAACCACTTTGTTCTTGCGATGGGCTGTGGGGAAAAACAGATAATTTCTCGCTACCGAGAACGCTCGGCAGTGACTGAGAACTCTCAACCACTTTGTTCTTGCGATGGGATCTGGTGCTTCGAAATACTCGAGGAATATTGGAGCGGTTTCGGAGCGGAGCTTGGAAAGCGGAAAAAAGGCTTCGAGTTCGACGATTGCCTCGTCTTTTATACGGATTGTTGCTCCCGCTCG
>NW_017257907.1:4483-34938 GCF_001594055.1 Mycetomoellerius zeteki
AATTCATTCAAAGATTTTCTCTACCAACTAAAGTAGTGGTTATTTAATTCTCCTTCAAAATATTATACAAAACATCACAAAATTGCGTTACGACAATCCAGGGACGACGCGTCAGCCGCTTTACACCCTCCGATCACCACACCTGTGCCCGATAACCCCGGACATATCCTATGGGATTATTCGGGGGACCGCACGGATCCTCGCGATGCATCCCCGCCGAATCGTCACCTTTGCGCGTCGCTAGCGCTTTGGAGCTTCCACAGGCTTCGGTCGTGGATATCTACAACGCGTTGCGTAAGTGGAATCCAACTTTTTCGGGCGCGCATGGCAGGGAGGCTGAAGCTTTTATCATTCGTATTGAGGAGGGGCGTGAACTGTTTCCCGTTAGCGATCAGGGTCTTTTTCGGTGCTTGCCTTTCTTTTTATCGGGTACCGCGCTTCACTGGGTTTCGCACTCGCCGTTCGGAGTAGCAAACGTGGGATCAGTTTGTGACCGCGTGGGGAAGACGTTTTGGCGATCCGGATTTTCAGTACGCGTTGCGGGATGAGATCTTCCGACGCACACAGGGGGAGTATGAGTCAGTTGCAGATTATCTTACTTGCATGCAAGCTCTTTTCAATCGCCTGAGGCCGTCTTAGGATTTGACCGAGCAGCTAAACTACGCGCACCGTAACATGCTGCCGCGTGTGCAGATAGCCCTTCGCCGTGACGAATTCCATGATTTTGCGACTTCGGAGTTATTAGCGTCGCGGATTGAGGTTAGTTGCAAAGCTGCGACTAACTATCGGGTCCCTCCCGCGCCGGAGAAGTCACTTTTCCCGGAGTTAACGTATGGTTCGCCACGTAAAGCGTCGCGGGGCAGTAAGACGGGCGCGACGGGACTTTCGGCCCCGGTTGTTACGGGGAATCAGAAGGTCGCCAGTCGTGGTCGAGTCAGCGCGGTGGCAAGCGGGCCAAGCACGGCCACTGTGCCGGGAACTTCCGCGGTCTCGGCTACGACTCCTGTGCGTCCGGCGAGTGCCGTTAAGTATTGGAATTGCGAAGAGATCGGTCATATCGCGCGAGAATGTGGGGAGAGACGGCGTACGTATTGTTTCCGTTGTGGAAGACCAGACGTGACCGTGAAGGCGTGCCCCACCTGTTCGGGAAACGCGGAGGAGAGTCGCTAGGTCGCCGCGACTCCCGCGAATCCGGTGAAGACTCGTGTTGAACATAACGCCAAGACGCTAGGGTATCTGGCGACGACCTTTCGCGTGTCGGAATCGATCCCATTGCGTTACTTCCGTATTTTTATCGAAGGGCATTCGTTATCGGCTCTGGTGGATTCCGGGTCAAGTCGAACGATTTTTGGTGATGGGGGTATCGAGATTATACGACGGTTGGGTTTGGTGACTACCCTCACTCGAGATTTTCATATTCGTACCGCGAACGGACAATTGGCGAGAATCAAGGAGGAAATCGATTTATCGCTGCATTTAGAGGAGATACCGCATAAGGTTACTGTTTGTTTGCTTCCGAATTTAGCTGTTTCGTGTATTGTAGGGATAGATTTCCTGTGCGCATTCGGTATCGGGTTGGATTTCGCGTCCTCGGTGTTGTGCCGCTACTACCACGGCACGGTTCGAGGATCCACAAGGACTTGGTAGCACATTAACAAACGCACTAACTTCTGTATTTTTTATTAGAAATATATATTTATTTACATTCTATTTCACAGTGTCACATTTAATGGAAATCACAATCACTTAGTAGTAACTGCGTCGCGATATACGTATATATTTTTTAATAAAGTCGACGGACAAAGTAACGCGACGTCTTTCGTTGTAAATTCTGACCGATGACCGCGTCCGCGATCGCGCTTTTTTCCATATTTTCGGGGCAGCCTTGGGCCTTCCGAGTTGGCCCGTCAGCGTTCCGCTTATCGGACGAGGCCAGCTTCCGCGCAACATCTTGAGTTCGCGTTTCTATAGTTTAATATTTATTTCCGCTCAGAATCTTCTTTTATATTACTTTAGTTTCATAATTTCGGCAATCAGTTAATTTCATATCATTTATTCCGTTATTATTATCGGCACGTTCGTGGCGCAATTGTCACTTGTGCAATTCAGCACTCGTGACATCGAAATGGTATTTCGCGAGTCGCCCAAGGGAGCGATATTCTTTTACGAATGGTAGCGGGATTTGAGTACTTGTTGTGGGCTTCCCGAATTGACCCCCTATCAGGATAAGCGTCTGAAGAATTTTCTAGATGGAAAAATGCCGAGAGCGGCTGAGGATCCGGGTGTCACTTCTCTTACCGAACATAAGATATATGTAGGGCGGAACGCGCCTATTAAACAGCGTTGCTATCTGGTCTCGCCTAAATTTCAGGAGGCCATCCGTGAAGAGGTGGATAAAATGCTGGCGGCCGGAATAATAGAGCCATCGTTTAATGAGTGGTCGAACCCTATCGTGATGGTTAAAAAGCCTAGCGGAAAATATCGGTTTTACTTAGATTTTCGTAAAGTAAATAGCGTGTCGAAAAAAGATGCGTATCCACTACCCAATATGAACGACATCCTAGATAAATTACGTTCCGCGCGATACATTTCGACGATAGATCTGAGCCAGGCGTACTTTCAAATATTTCTGGCGAAGGAGAGTCGCGAGATCACTGCGTTTAGTGTCCCGGGTAAAGGACTTTATCATTTTACGCGAATGCCATACGGGTTGACTGGAGCGCCTGCGACGTTCCAGCGACTTTTGGATAAATTAATCGGACCGGAAATGGAACCACATGCGTTTGCGTACTTGGACGACATAGTTATTGTAACGCCTACTTTTGAGAAGAACTTGGAATGGCTTGAACGTGTCTTGGATAAAATCTTCGCTGCTGGTCTTATCGTAAATCCCGAGAAGTGCGAATTTTGTCGTTCACAGGTCTGTTATTTGGGATTTGTGGTACAGAGGGACCGCCTAACTGTCGATCCGGAAAAGATATGACCAATCCTAGAATATCCCTCTCCACAACATTAAGCAGTTACGCAGATTTTTGGGCATGTCGTCTTGGTACCGTCGCTTTATTCCGCGATTCGCCACCGTCAGCGAACCCCTAACACGGTTATTGAGAAAGAACCAGCGTTGGGTGTAGGGTAGCGAACAGGAGCACGCCCTCAAACAGATTCGTGCGAAGTTGATATCCGCCCCGACGTTATCGTGTCCTGATTTTAACGTTCCGTTCGTGCAGATCGATGCCAGTTCCATTGATATCGGTGCTGTCTTAACGCAAGTTGTAGACGGGGTAGAGAATATTATTGCTTTCGCGAGCCGCGCGCTTTCGGACCCGGAGAAGAAGTACTCTGTTACCGAACAGGAGTGTTTAGCCGTTGTTTGGGCGATACAGAAGTTCCGACCATATTTAGAGGGATACGGATTCACGGTGGTGACCGACCACAATAGCCTGCGTTGGCTTCACCATTTGAAAAACCCGACTGGCCGTCTGACACGTTGGGCGTTAGAGTTGTTATAGTACGATTACATGATCGTACATAGGAAAGGTGCATTACACCACGTGCTGGATGCGTTATCGCGTGCATTTGAGAGTGACGCCGGTGATAACGAGAATGTTATTGCTTCGTTAGTAACTGCAAACACCCCCCGATCATATCAAGAATCCTTGGTATCGTGAACGCTTTCGGGATGTCGCGGATAGGGCTAAATTGTTTACCGATTGGAAAGTAGTAGACGGACAACTATATTATATTAAAACTGCGAACCACGACTTCGGCGGTGGTGGAAGATTTAGATCGTTGGAAGCTCGTGTTGCCGCGTGAAATGAGGTTGGAGGCTTTGAGCGAGGCTCACGATGATCCACAGGCTGGTCATCTAGGTATCGACAAGACTTTTCAACGTTTAGCCACCGCGTATTATTGGCCGAGAATGTTCCGTGATGTAGCGAAGTATGTACGCGTGTGTGATACGTGTCAACGTATGAAGGTAGAGCAAGCTAGCCCCGCAGGACTCATGGGTCGTAGAATCGCGGAGGCTCGTGGACGGTAGTCGCTGCCGATATTATGGGTCTGTTCCCGCGTAGTAAATCCGGTTTCGCGTACGTCCTGATAATACAAGACATGTTTACGAAGTGGGTCGAGTGCCGTGCACTAAGGACCGCGAATGGCAAGACCATCTGTGAGGCATTAGGCGACCTTATTATTTCGCGATGGGGTACACCAAAATTCTTGCTAACCGATAACGGCACGGAATTTGTCAACAGGACATTACAAATATTTGCCGAAGAACACGGTATCAATCATACTATCGTTCCGCCGCATCACCCGCAAGCCAATCCCGTAGAGTGGATGAATCGCGTGCTCAAAACTATGATCATCGCCTTCCTCGATCGCGACCACCGCGAATGGAACGTTTACCTAAAAGACTTTCGGTTCGCGTATAATACCGTCCATCATTCGTCGGTAGGTACCTCATTCGCTTTTCTGAATTTAGGTCGCGAATTAGAACCCACGCATTCACTACGTCGGCGGTGTCAAGGAGTGACCGAAATGGAGCCGCGAGACGCCGCGAAGTGGGAGGAACGCATGCTGAAGTTGCAATCGTTACAACAGTGGGTTAGAGAGAACTTGGATCAAGCCCATCAACAACAGGCTAAATATTATAATTCGCGTAGGCGCGATCGGAGATTTAAAATAGGGGACCTTGTCTTGAGACGACAACACACATTTTCGTCGGCGGCTCATAATGTCGCCGCCAAGCTCTCGCCGAAATTCTAGGACCCTCTCAAGGTTAATTGAATTCTTTCTCTCGGAGTGTATGAACTGGCGACTCTCGACAACGTTATCGCTGGGAAGATACAGGTTAAAGACCTGAAACCGTACCACCTTCCATAGCCCCATCTCACCCCTAGTTGCGCCCACAGATACCGAGAATGTCATTACCGCCGTTACCGCCGTCATCGCCGAAGAATGGAGGAGATATGGGAAGAATTCTGGCGGCGCTACGAGCCTGACCTCCGGCGGTTGGAGGAGGAGAACCCCGCCTTCTGGCAGGAGCTCGATGAGTATGCCGAGCGCGTCCGCGACAGTCGCTATACGACCCGCGGCCCTGGTGCGAGACTGGCCCACCATGCGGGATGCTGGGGTGCAGGTGGGCCCCTCAGAAAGGCCCGTATCCATGGGTCGCGGGGTGCGGGCAGCCCAGGAGAGTCGCTGCCACCCAGACGTCTCCGATCGGGCGAGGGGCTGCTGTCCAGACGGACCCGGTGTTGGCGGTAGGATCCTTAGAGGAGTGGTCCAGTGAGCGACAGGAGCGACGTGAGAGGGGCGAGAGAGAGGGAGAGGGCCGGCAAGTTCGGAGAGGGGTGGCGGCCGAAGGAGGGACCAGGCCTCAAGAAGAGTGCCCAGCACTCCTCCGAATGGGGTGCTGGAACTGCGGATTTCTGGGGCATCGCTATTCTCGGTACACCGACCCCAGGGACCACTACTTCTGCTACGGGTGCGGCCAGAGGAGAGTCACCCTCCGTGCGGACGATGCCGAGAAGCGTGGAGGCGAGGGGGTTCCCGAGAGGCGACGGACAAAAGGGCTGTACCGAGGGGAGAGTAGAAGGAACATAAAATAGATCATCCAATTTCCGTCTATTTCCTTTCATACCCCACATCCTCCCCGCACTCCGTACTCTGTAGGATTGGGCCCCAGTTGAAACGGTGATGGTTTGCTTTCTAACATCCCTTGCTAAGATGGAACTGGCTCAGTGCCGCGGAATCGGAGTTACTCCGTAGGCGAAAGTTTTTTCTCCTTTTTGTGTTGTATTTTGTGCGATTCTGACGGGACCGTTTCCCCGTAGCATTTTTGGGAGGGGGGAGACTATCGAACGAGTTGCGACCGGAAGCCAAAAATTTTTTTTGTTGCGTTTTGCGAATTTCGTGCATACTTGAGAATACAGAGCTATTGCGTTATGGTAGAGGAATATTTCTTCTTTTTTTTCGGGTTACGTTTGAAAGTCAGATGACTTAGAAGTGTAGGAAAGTCTGAGCGTATTTGAGCGTATTCGAGAGTAGAGCATCGCGAGCGGACCCTTTACAGGACATAAACTCGGCATCGCGAGACATATTAGTAGGGTCACCGTCGACTACCCTCTTTCGCCTTTTTGGAGTCACTATTGTTTTGAGCGTTTCGTTTCGTTTTTGGGCTAAGCCCAAGGAATTTCGTTGCTTTCCGAGAGGTCGAACGCGACCAAGTAGGAAATTAAGATTATCGTACCGTCAGTATAGGAGGGCTATCCGTGTACCCGCAGCTCGCTCGTGACGGACCGCTGAGTAACTATTGGTCGGAAATTGGTGGCTAGCGACGTTCATCGTAGCCAAGATCTCCACGGTCCTCCGTGGGGAAGGGGGAGTTGTGACGTGACGTTTTTCACCGTCCGTTACAAGGGTCATTCGATCTGGCCGAAGTTGTGTGGCAAATTTGTCCTGTGTTCTCCCGACACGGAGGGCGGGCGTGCCGACGCTTGTTGCGATTTTTGGGCGATAATTTGGAGATTTTTGTCTTTGCGTTTCGCATGATATTGTTGTTTCTTTTTGTGAATTTACTTAAGATTTTTAGTATCGGCTGCTGCGGTAGGTAATTTAGTGTGCGACACATCCTCACCATCTCAAGGAGGCGGCAAAGAAGAGGATAGAAGACCATATTAGAGGCTCGAGACCACCCAGAGGAGGGGTAGCGCACAGGTTCTATATTATCGAATAAACGCCCTTAGCATAACTTGTTTTTCTGTAGCCAAACTCCTTACAAGCGATTATGCTACGGGAGCGACTGAAGCGACACGGGGGGATGGCCATCCTCTGCCATAGGACGAGCGAGGGACTCCGCGGTCGGTGCCGCAAGGGAGCGTCTGCCGAGAGGAGACATCGAATCCGGAGGCCGAGCCTGTCTGTAAAGGAACTCACCGAATCCTGACGACACGCCGATAATCCAGAGGGGACCGTTGCGAGCAGTCGAAACGACGCCAGCATTAAGTCAAATCCCGCGCGCACAAGGATCTAAGGCGCACGACGTGATAGCAAGTCGCGAGGACTGGCGGAAGCTCGCGAGATGGCCCGCGACCAATCAGGGCCGATAAGGCTTATTACGGCGGGCCCACGGTCGTCTGCGCGCCCCCGAAGGGACGTCGGGCCCGGCACTTGCACTGTGGACTCCCGAGTGGACAGACGTGCGAGAGGACGCAGGACATCCGCAGAGAAAGCGAGAGCATCGAGAGGACTTCGTGGTGAGACGAACGTAACGTATTGTAAAGCCGCCGATTTCCGAATCGGAGGGATCGCACGTATCCGCGAAATTGTCGTTGGATCCCGTGGGGTTGAGTCCTTTCGCGAGTAACTGCACGCGCGCACCGCGTGCCATCCCGCCCAATATCGTCTTAGTTTCGCATTGCCATCTCGCCCGATATCGTCTTAGCTTCGCTATAATTTCGAGTCAGTTATTTTGCACGCCCGCCGCGACCACAGCCAGGTCATTCTGTATCGACGCGTCATAATTCTGTATCGTATCGTCCCGTCATAATTTTGTATCGTATTGTTGTGCCGTAATTTTGTATTGTTGCGTCGCCGTTTCATGTCGCGTACTATCGTCGTCGTAGTAGATCCTAGATTTTAGAGGATGTTCTCGTGTGTTCACGCATTCCGAAGATTTTCGTAACTACGCCATGGATCTCCATAACCGCGATACACGCGTTGCATAGAATTACGCTAAAATCGAGAGCTCGCACATCAGAGAAGAGAAGCGGTTATTTAATACCGCGTGTCGAGAACGTATCGCGGAGGCCAGAGCGCTTGCATACCGCAGAGTCAATCCATCTGCCTGTACGTCGGAAATCGTGTAATTGATTCAGAGAATATATTTGTCATTATTTCATTGTTATTAATTCTGCCTACTTTACTGTTGTCTCGCCTTACTCGTTCTCCAAAAGATCCTCCGTTCCCAACCACGAACCACCCCCGTCTGCCATTATCGTGGCTGAGCAGTCAGTTAGTAAAGCCGTCTTCGTTCGTGATTCTCTATACCTCTCCATTCTTGAGTGAGAACGTACCGAAAAGACTCAAGAAAGTGGGGCACGCTCTCTCGTGCCTGGCGTCCAATCATTGACGTTGAAGTTTAGAGCATATAAAATTTGAGAAAGCCGCTGTGGCGTTGAGCATTTATAATGTTGTCGTGAACGTATCGACGAAAGAAAAGTAGAGCAATACTCGTGAACGTGTGACGAAGTGGCACCACGCTCGTGAGTGCGGCCGCACCCTTTAGCCTAGAGCTAATTGTGAGATAATTATAGCTCGTATTAAATCATAAAGCGAGTCACTTACAGAGTCGCGATAATAAAGTCTCTCTTGACGGAAAGTCAAAAGGAGGTGTTTGACACCTCAAGCTCATAAATGAGCATTTTGAGAAATAGCAGATATTTCTTATTGTCCTTAAGACAATAGGAAATTTTGTTAATCGTATCTGAGGTAGGTGCGAGAAAGTTAGGTAGACGCCGAGGCTGCGCAGAGCGAAATACGGGTAAGTTTTGTGAATAGCGTCGCGTAAAAAAACGTTAGAAATAGGAGTCTTGCGCGAGAGAGAATTAAAAGCGATCAGAAGATCCATCGAAAAAGCAGAGCGTAGTATAGTTATTTTATGATTTTATTTAAATTTTATACTTACCTGTCATTTACTGTTAAAAATATGTGTTATTTATATAATAAGCTCTTTGCACGCCAAAGTCATTGGTTACCTGGAAATAATCATTAGGGAAGATAGAGTAATTGAAAATAAAAGATTTAATTAATTATAAGATTTGTGTAAAGTACCTGTCATCAAACCTGAGATTTGTAACATTAATCTGGAAAGGAAGGAAGCATGTATAATAAATAGTCAAGTAGTAGAAGCGTGCGATTGACACAGCATGACGTCTCAAATTTGATAAAAGCATTAATTCATATTTTATTTGTATTTGACATACATGGCGTATTTTCTGTTAATTATATCGTAAGTATATTTTAAAGAAAGTGTTTGTGTGAAATTTCTAATAAATATTGATATCTAGATTTGATTTATAAAAGCCTCATAAAGGTTGTGACGTGACGTTTTTCACCGTCCGTCACAAGGGTCATTCGACCTGGCCGAATTTGCGCGGCAAAATTGTCCTGTGTCCTCCCGACGCGGAGGGCGGGCGTGCCGACGCTTGTTGCGATTTTCGAGCGAGAATTTGGAGATTTTTGTCGTCGCGTTTCGCGTAACGTTACTATTTCTTTTTGTGGATCTGTTTGAGAATTTTTAGTATCGGCGTCTGCGGTAGGTAATTTAATGTGCGACACATTCCACCTCCTCAAGGAGGCGGCCAAGAAGAGGATAGAAGACCATATTGGAGGCCGGGGGCCACCCAGAGGAAGGGTAGCGCACAGGTGATACCGTTCTATATTATCGAGCTAACGTCCTGAGCATAGCTTGTTTTTCTGTAACTGAACTCCTTACAGGCGATTATGCCGCGGGAGCGACTAAGACGGCGTGAGGGGATGGCCATCCTCTGCCATAGTACGAGCGAGAGAGCCCGTTGTTGGTGCCGCAGGGGAGCCTCTGCCGAGAGGAGACATCGAATCCGGAGGCCGAGCCTGTCTATAAAGGAACCCACCGAATCCTGACGACACGCCGGCAAAAGCAATCCAGAGGGGACCGTTGCGACGCCAGCAGTAAGTCGAATCCCGCGCGCTCAAGGATCTAGGGCGCGCGACGCGATAACAAGTCGCAAGGACTCGCGGAAGCTCGCGAGATGGCTCGCGACCAATCAGGGCCGATAAGGCTTATCACGTAGCCCACGATCGCCTGCGCGCCCCCGAAGGGACCTCGAGCCCGACACTTGCGCTGTGGACTCCCGAGCGAGAGGACGCAGGACATCAGCGGAGAGTATCGAGAGGACTTCGTAGTGAGACGAACGTAACGTATTGTAAAGCCGCCGATTTCCGAATCGGAGAGATCGCATGCATCCGAAATTGTCGTTGGATCCCGTAGGGTTGGATCCTTTCGCGAGTAACTGCGTTGCGGCTGCACGCGCGCACCACGTGATCGTGCCATCCCGTCCGATATCGTCTTGGTCTTGTTATAATTTCGAGTCAGTTATTTTGCACGCCCGCCGCGGCCACAGCCAGGTCATTCTGTATCGTATCGACGCGTCATAATTCGGTATCGTATTGTCGCGTCATAATTGTGTATCGCATCGACGCGTCATAATTCTGTATCGTCGCGTCATGATTTTGTATCGTATTGTTGTGCCGTAATTTTATATCGTACTGTTGCGTCGCCGTTTCGTATCGCGTTCTATCGGCGTCGTAGGAGATCCTAGAGATCAGAGGATGTTCTCGCATGCTCACGCATTCCGAAAATCTTCGTAACTGCGCCATGGATCTCCGTAACCGCGATACATGCGTCGCGTAGAATTACGCTAGAATCGTGAGCTCGTCCATCAGAGAAGAGAAGCGGTTACTTAATACCGCGTTCGAGAACGTATCGCGGAGGCCAGAGCGTTTGCATACCGCAGAATCAATCCGTCTGCCTGTACGTCGGAAACCGTGTAATTGATTCAGAGAATATATTTGTTATTATCTCATTGTTATTAATTCTGCCTACTTTACTGTTGTCTCGCCTTACTCGTTCTCCAAAAGATCCTCCGTTTCCGACCACGAACCTCCCCCTCTGCCATTATCGTGGATATCTGCTGCGCAGTCGGCTATTAGAGCTCAGCGTTCATGATTCTCTACACCTCTTTATTTGCGATTGAGAACGTACCGAGAAGATTTAAGAAAGACTGGCACGCTCTCTCGTGCCTGGCGCCCAATCATTGATGTGAAGTTTAGAGTATGTAAAATTTGAGAAAG
Source organism: Mycetomoellerius zeteki (assembly GCF_001594055.1). Classification (NCBI taxonomy): domain Eukaryota; kingdom Metazoa; phylum Arthropoda; class Insecta; order Hymenoptera; family Formicidae; genus Mycetomoellerius; species Mycetomoellerius zeteki. Next base: position 15,380 of record NW_017257907.1, read on the forward strand.
CCGTTGTAGCATCGACCCTTTTAATGTTGTCATGAAGGTATCGACTAAAGAGAAGTAGAGCAATACTTGCGAACGCGCGACGAAGTGGCACCACGCTCGTGAGTGCGGTCGCAAGGGATATTAAGCATAATAACGAAAAACGGATAATTTTCCATGATAGAAAATGATAAAAGTTTCAAGCAAGCAATGGCTGCCATTCCTTGTCGATGCGAAGGAAGGATCCGTGTATCAAGGGGCCACCTTCAACGCTCTCATTGCTGGATCCATATATCAAGGGGCGAAGTAGTCGCGATGGCCGGCTTTCTTCACGAAGAAGAAGCAATCATTAGTCTCCTTCGAGCTTCCATAAGGGAAGGATGCTCACACGTGTTTCATGCGCGTTATTGCATCACGATTGCGTAATTAGTTAAGGAACTGCGCGGACGCGCGTTACTACGTTAATTAATTAGATTTACATATAAGAATAAACCCCATATACGTTTAGTTCCTCTAATTACAATATTTACTGAGAAATCGCATCGGAAAGTGCGTCACGTTGCGTCACGATACTTTAAGTTCTCTAGAAATAGGCGAGCGTGTTCCGAGTGCGCATAAACTTTTTATAAACATTAATTATATTAAATTCATTTTATTCGAAATTGTGTGTGTTTGTGAATTCATCACGAGATACCCAGCCAAGCGTCCACAGGGTGAGAGCCGTTCCAGAGACGCTGCTTGCAGAGGACGTCCACCGCTGTTCAAGAGAGGAGCCTACCTTCCTCGTAGCGGAGGTCAAACGAGTTGCGACCGATTTATTCAACCAACTACATCAAGTAGTAAGCGGTAAAAATTAATTTAACTACATTGAGCGGTCACAACCTTGCAACCGCCTCCTTGTGCCAAGAGGTCGGACGCAAGTTGCCTCGATTTACAAAAATTTAAGAAACTTTTTAAATGATTATTGACAGACACCGAGTGAGATACAACTGATCCTGGGTAAAGTTCCGGTACAGGGAAGCTACAACCGATGAAGGAGCCCAAGAACGAGGAAAACACAACGAAGAACCCTCCAAGCTAATAGATAGTATCCACCTAAAATTTATACGACACACGAAAATGTAGAAAGCACACAAAACAAAAAATATATTTGAGCATGATAGTTATAAGTTTATCGTATATAAGATTAAGTAGATATTAAGCATGTAAATAAAATGGCGAGTTTCGTATATAAAAATATTAATCAAAAACCTTACAACATATTCCTTCATTAATAATAATTATTTTCAGATCATAAATGTCATTTAATAGGTGCAGGTTCAAGCGAGCGAATAATAGCTCTTTAAAAAAAAAAATAAATATATTTTTTCACTCATTCACAACGTCAGATAGACGTAATACATTTCAATTAATTAATTCGATTATTTATTTAATTTTATCATATGCTAAAAAGCAAAAGTAAATATAATTGAACCTGTCACGATAGCTAAAAGCTGATTACGAGCTAATTAGAGCTCATATCTGGAGACACTGGTAGTGTCTCCGCGCTAAGCTATGGCGCGAGACACGAACGTGGCTCCTTTACGCGAACCGGAAAGTTGCGTCAGATTGAGGTTATCGGAAAGTCAATAAGGGCTGAACCGATCAACTTCTAAGTGTGCTCAATCGATTACTACCGCTTGAAATATATAATAAAAGTGTTATTTTTTTTCTACGTACCCTACAAGCGGAGATATCGTTCCGAACTGTCATCTTTTCAGATATAATTTATGTTTATGTGTTAAGATACGTCGTCATCATCGTCGACCGCATTCCACACATTCCTTTCGAGTCCTTCTGACATTCCTTACGCAAGGAGCGCTAATTTCGCGTCCTTTTGACATTTTCTTTACACAAGGAAAAAAGTTTCATGATTGATACCCAGGGCTAGAGTCTTATATATAGAGAGAAGCAACATTGATGTCCGAGTTTCCGATTGGTAGTCTGATATGTATTCTGATGAGTATCCCCTCCTAAGAAGCAGCCATATTGTAACCGCAGCTAATTACAAGTAGCTCAAAGACATAGAGAATGGACTGCGCGATCCGTGTATCAAAATGGTCGAGAAAAATCAGAGAGGGACCGTGGGAAACGGCCATCTCCCTCTCTTTCTCTCTCCCATTACACCGTTGAATGGAAAGAGATAGAAATGGCCGTCTCCCACGGTCCCTCTCTCTCATTTTTCTCGACTACTTTTGATATACCACTTAGACACGTATCGCCCAGCCCATTCTCTATGACTTTGATGTAGCTGCACATGTGACCGCGACACATGTAGTCGCCGACTTCAGTTGTGTCTCACTTGTTAGAATGCAAAAGGAACGTGCATTTAACTAAGTTATGACACAGAGAATCATTACATCCTTGTTATTCACATCGAAGTACAGAATTGGAGGTTGGAGTATGTTTTATGTTTACGACACTTTAGCGGTCGGAACATGGCGGCGTAGGGAGTGATGGTTGGGATCCGATCTGATGGTGGGGGTTCGATGTCGCTTCTCTCTATATATACGACTCTACTCAGGGCCATTTCATCAACGCCAGTTAGCTTAATCGGCCGTTGACTGACCAATTCGCCTTTGCTGTTTAATAGAATCGACCAACCAATTTCGTAGTGCCAGTAATCAATATGGAATAAGTTAAATGATTTCACCGACGCAGTATTTTTTTAATAAACTGCAAAAGCTCCCTAATATAAATGCTATTTAACAGTAACCATAAGACGTACCGTAAGAATCAACCAATCAGAATTAAGAATTCAAAAGAATTCTCGACTGTGATTACCTCTGCCATGTTGTTGTGAAACAGAATCTGAGTGTGGGAAAAGCGAATATGAGAGTAATGGCACATGCGATACATACGCACTGACACGGTCTAGTGCTGCCCTGACACGGTGCGAGTACAAAACTACACCAAACCGCACCAACATATCTTGAACTCATTCGGTTCATTCGGTTGATCCGAATACAAATTCAGCACTACACTAGGTCAGTTTTCATTTGCTGAATATGGCAATCTGAACGCACTGATACGGTGCGCACAATCCGAATGCGTGGCACCAAAAAAGTTCGCACTCAGTGCGCACTAGTGCAGTCTATCGAATCCGCCATAAGAGAAGCGACACCAGGAGATCGCTTCTGTATCTTGAAACGAGGTGAAAATTACAAAAGTGAGCGAATACTATCACTTTGTTTGAAAATATAGAGTGCATTCAGTATGACGACCACTCATTGAGCGCTCTGTAAGCTCTTGTATCTAGTTAGTCTATATTTTTATTTAGATTTAACGGAATATACCAATCAGATGCAAGAGCTCACTACGAGTTCAGTGACCGGTCGTCGTACTGAAGGCACCCATAGGATCGACCCCCTGCTTGTTGTCAAGATTCTCATCGAAATTGGCGTTGATATATTGGGCGCGCATTTCCAAGATCACGTGATTTCCGGTTTCACAATATCATGGCTGGCTTTGGCCGATCTCTACTTTTAAGCCCGATGTCCACGATGCTAGAAATCGGTCCGAGATCTCGGACAGAGAAAAAATTGATGAATCACATTTGAACAATTTGATCACATGCCGATTGCGATTGGTCAATTCTTTCTTCATCCGAAATCTCGGACCGATTTCTAGTATCATGAACACAAGGCTTTAGACATTGGCCTAGTTTACATCGTGAACTTGACACGCGTATTAGGTATTATATCAAATTCGTACTGAACATTTATGCGGGGTCTACAATAGAAGTCATAGCAGTCGTAGAGTCTTAAGTCGTAGAAAATTGACCAATTATAGTTGATTATTCTTCTCATATTCTACTGTAATTGGTTAATTTTCTATGATTTAAGACTCTACGACTGCTACGACTTCTATTGTAGATCCCGCTTTAGTACGCACGATGTGAACGCTGTCGGATTATTTTGGTACGAGCGCATCAAGCAAGAGTACCGTACTAAACTGATACGCGTATCAAAAGATACACACCTTGATCAAAAAGTTCCTGGAATTACCACCAGGTGATGCTTTGAGTCAGCTGATTTGAGTTCTGTTTTTTTGGTTAGGTTGCCACATCTATCATTGACATTTCCACCAAATTTTATCGCCATAGCTCGACATTTGTAAAAGTTACGTTGTCTTAGGTACATCTACCTCTGCACGGTTTTCGATTTTTTACAGTTTTAAAAATGGAGTTGAATTTGCAACATCCGTGAATTTTTGATCAAGAACGAAACGAATACTATCTAACAGCCATCGAATTCACTCGATATGGCTCCCTGCGATTTTTTTCTATTCGATCGAGTCAAAAAACCACTACGGGAAACGCGTTTTAAGCCGAAAGGAGGTAATGGAAAAATCGAAAACCGTGCAGAGGTAGATGTACTCAAGACGGCGTAACTTTTACAAACATCAAGCTATGGCGATAAAATTTGGTGGAAATGTCAATGATAGATGTGGCCTACCAAAAAAACAGAACTCAAATCAGCTGACTCAGAGCATCACCTGGTGGTAATTCCGAGAACTTTTTGATCAAGATATGACGATGTAAACGCATGAAACACATTTTGGAGGGAATTATCCATCCACCCCTATTGCGCATTAAACGTGCAACAGCACGCAGTAACCTCAAAAGTATTAATCTCTTTTTTAGTCTATCGACATTAAATTAGTATTATTTTTCTTCTTTAGTACGTTCGATGTAAACGCACTCGTACTAAAGCATTAGTGCGCTAGAATCCTAGATATAAGAGAAGCGCAACTGAGCGCTAATATTTAAAGATTATAATTAATCATCCAAAAAAAATGGCGACCTGTGTTTACATCTGTCATTCCACAAACGAAATGTTAAAGCCATTCTACATTGGTCGTATCGTAGACGTCGCAAATCACAAGTTTGTTGCTTGATCCAATCCGATGCTTCAATTTCAAAGTCGTATGATGCTTACGACGCTTCCGACGCTACGATACGACCGATGTAGAATGGCCTTAATGGCCTAGACACAGACTCTTTTATAACGCAAAATGCATAGTGCATAAAATAGTGCATAACGAATCAACTAATCAGAATCTTTCCTTTCCTTCCATTCCATAGAAAAGAAGAATTTCGATTGGTTGATTCCCTTATGCACTATGCATTATGCGTTATGCAAGAGTCTGTGTCTAGGCCCTAATTCTTATAACAGTAGTGTTTCTACTGACTACAAAGAAATACTGATTCTCTTTGAAGACTACAGTATACATATCAAGATTTAAAAATAATGATACTTACCGAAATTAGAGTCCTAGAAGACTATCCGTAGAAAAAATGGCGGAACCAATCAAAAATCGGGACAGCGGTTGCGCTTCTCTATTATCTAGGACTCTATAGTGCGCATCAAATTTATTACGCGTACCAATACTTTCACGATGTAAACTAGGCCATTATATTTAAGACGGTTTTAAAATAAAAACGAACCATGAATACTACCCTATGGTTGGATTCACACTGCATCCAATTTTCGTCGTACGACGTAAATCGGATGCAGTGTGAATTCAGCAAAAGTTGGCAGACTACTCATTGAGAGACGACGCGGTGCAAAAGTAGACGTGGTTTGGCTAAACTGAACACAGTGATCCCACCACCACTCTCTAGTTACTGCGCGGGAAACGTTTTCGCATGCAATCTGCTTTTGCTGTGCTATCATTTTTACCGCGCTGCGAACAATGTCTTTTCTGTGATTATTGTGAGTTCTGTGTGCAGAATCTCGAGTGATTTGAAGAAAACGGCTCTGGCCAACTTAGCTCCTTGGTGATTTCTTGGTTACATTCTCGTTTCGATCCTGTATGCACATCGATTGATGTGTTTTTGTTTCGATCCGAGTGAGGAATCACTGGGATATTTGAATATAAGGTATTAAATATTTATTTTTTGGATAAATATTCATTATTTCTTATTAATTGCTTATACACTGTACACTGTTAAAAAACAGAAATTTGCTTCCATTACATATAACGGAAGCAAATTTCAAGCAGGTATATTAAACATATTTAATAAAACATATTTAATGTTGTCAATGAAAATAAAGTTATAAGTAACATAAATTTCACGTTTACTCACATTAAATTTCATGCAAATCTACATAAAATTTAATAAAAAATGTACTAAGCTTCGCAAAATTTTATAAATAAAAAGTACACTAAATTTCATGTATAATACATGTACTCAAATATACTTTTCAATTGCAGATACATTAAATTTTATGACATTTTTAACAGTGTACTTTTGAACATTTACCGTTGTGTGTGTATATTTTTATACGGTCTTTATTTTTACATGGGAAACATGTAAAACCATATATGCACACATGCACGCGCGCACGCACGCACGCACGCACGCACGCACGCACGCACGCACGCACGCACGCACGCAAAGTTCTTTTTCATTATAATTTAAGTATTTACATTAGTATTTCAGAACATGATATGATTGCTGCAACTATATACTCTGTATGTATTAAAGTAAGTATGTATAAAAGTATTAAAGTAAAGATAATTAAAAAATAATGTATTTGTATCTTAATATTTTTATATTAGAAATCAAACAGAATAGTTACAAGAATCATATTATGTAACAAAAATCATACAATTCTATTTCTAATTTTTTACTTCCATTTTTATCATCACAATCAGTAGTATCAAATACTTCAATTGACACTAAGTTAATTATAAGATAACTTTTCATCACTTTATGGATTGGTATCGCTTATTGGATGGTTTACAGGCAAAGTGGTCGATGTTTTAGTAAAACGTAAATATTGCAAGAGTTGCGAATTTTGGGAGAAAAAATCTGATACGGAGGAGTACAGGGAATGGGCCAAAACCCATGAGAACGAATGCCAAACGAACCACCAGGGCTCCGCGGGAAAAATGGAAGTGGACGCCGCTATTGAAATGTTTCATCGCTCAGAATCTTTGCACGGATTGAAATATGTAAATTACGTGGGTGACGGAGATTCGAAAACTTTTAAAGGCGTCGTAGAATCGCAGCCCTATGCAAACTTTACAGTCACAAAGAAAGAGTGCATCGACCACATACAAAAGTGATTTAATTCTCACCTTCGCAATATAAAAAAGCAAACAAAAGGCCTCGGAGGAAAAGGCAAGCTAACTGGAAAATTAATTGACGAGTTGTCAATTTATTATGGTCTAACAATACGTCGAAATCATGACTCTATAGAAAAAATGCGTAATGAAATTTACGCAACGCTAGACCACAAATTATCCACTGACGACGAACCAAAACACGACAAATGCCCGCGCGGAGAAAATTCGTGGTGCTCGTGGCAGAAAGCACAGGCCACTGGAAATTCAGACTACAAGCATAAACCACCTCTATCGCAAGAAGTATTCAAAGCGATTTCTCCAATTTATGAATAATTAAGCACAGACGAATTGCTTACTCGTTGCTTAGGTGGCTACACACAAAATAATAATGAAAGTTTCAATGCGACTGTGTGGTCTGTGGCTCCGAAATCGACCTCCAGTGGAAAACATGTTCTCGATACTGCAGTGTACATCAGTGTAGACATTTTCAATGATGGCCTTTCAAGCATTATGCGGCTCATGCAGAATTTAGGCATAACAATTGGACCGAATTGCTTCAATTTCTGCGTGGAAACGGATGAACGACGCATCAAGTTTTCAGAGCGATCGCTTACAGATGCTGCAAAAGTCGCCCCTGAAATTATCCAGGAAGGAAGCTGAATAGGCGAGCATCGACATGCACGGCCAAATGTATGGTGCAGGCATCGCAGATTAGAGGTAAACAAAAAAATTCAAGGATTTAAAACGTCGTAAAACTTTAAACGCGTTTTTCTCGAAACACTGTTTTTGAAAACGGGCGGAAACATTTCTCGGTCAGTTTTTCACCGATTCACTTGAAATTTTGACAGTAGCTTCACAACTACATTCTTTATGGAACTACGTAGCCGTTTTTTGATTAAATCAAAACTTTTTTTTATAAACAATTTACTGCTTATTTTTTGGTTCAAAAATCGATTTTTTTCTTCAAAAGCGTTCTACAAAATTTGATTAAAAAAAAACACCTACGATGTTCCACAGCAAATAGTATGTAGATTAAGAAAATCTTTGGTTTTTTGTTTCAGGTCTCATAGTTTTCAAGAAAACTTTCCGTCCGTTTTGGCGTTTCAAAAAAAGGGGTTTTTCAAGATGGAGACTGACGCCGCCATTTTGTATAAAAATGTCAATAAAAAAATGTTTTTTTGTACTTCGATATATGCTCAATAAACCCTTTGAACAGAAATCATATTCCTTTTTTCATACTCTCAAAAAAAATTGTCAAAGTTAGGTCTTTTTTCTGCCTCTACAGTGGTGTTACCCCAGATAATTAAAGAGTGTAGAATTCAAAAATATCAAGCATTTTGTGATCACTTTTGCGGTTTATTGTATTCAAAAAGACTCGTGTCCAAATCGGACAGTACAGTGAATAACTTATAGGTCTGGTTGCAGTACTGGTGATCGGCTGACCAGATCTGGTCCAAGCAATTAAATCAGTAAAATATCATGAGTCATCAGACTCAGATTAGTTGAGTTTTATTGATTTCAATTCTAATAATATAAACAGTCAATAATTTCTTTTTCCGAAAAAATTTTTATCTTTGACTGTCAAATTGCTCGTTTTTACTCAATACTAAGAAAAATATATTAAAATATTTTAAAATTTTATCTAAAAATCGATAAAAATAGGAGTTTTCGATTCAAACTAGGGGATGGTCCGATTTGGAACCATTGGTTCCAAATCGGATTGAAAAAATTCGTTACGTTATGCCACTGTATAAATTCATATAAAAACATCATTTCATTTGGATAATGACTATTTATTACAGATGGACAAAATACATTAGTAGAATCATATTCAAGAGCTTCAATTTCTTTATAGCTTTTGACTTTTCTATACCGTATCTGATTAATCTAACCATTTAATAGTTTTGTTTCTATCAGTTCCATTTAGAAGAATAATACCTAACAATGTATCAGCTGCTTCAAGAGTTCCTTAGAGTCGTAAAGCAATATTCCATAGATAGCTCGCTAATGATTTGCTCTTATTATTTGTACTTAGTATATAATATGTAAGCAAGAGACCTTGAGTTGTCACCAATAAATTACATATCCATATTTTTTTCCTAAACAGTATCTGTTCGTGGAAGATCATAAAGTCTACTTTTATATTTCAATTGTTTTCTACCTGCTATCGAAAACATCTCAAAATCAACGTGTCGGCAGAAGGTTGAGAAAAATTACATATACGATAAGCTTTATGCCCTTTTTTCTTAGAACGAAGACAACATAGTCGTTATGTATGTGTCATTGATGCGTATTGACACGCCTATATACCATAATGTTGGTGAAGATTTAATTCATACGTTATATGTTGTAAAATAAATTTAGAAACTTCTTCCGCAAGAGAGTTACCAAGAATTGGCGCATTTTTAATCCAAACTAATAGATGAAGATGTTGTACATCTCTACCTCTATTCTCGTCGCAAGAAGTAATGTTACTTCTCCAATCGGTTGATCATTGGAACAAATAAAATTAAGCATCGCCTGAAATTTATTGTCGAGAAATCTCGATGTCGATACAGGATTTTTAACAATAAGAACACTAGTGGATAAAGAGGAATCATTCGACCATTTATTTACTTGACAAATATATTCACCTGTCATCCCACAACCGTTCATTGGATCGGTATTTTTACATAATTTGTTCAATGTTTCTTGTAGAGGAAGTGGTAAATGAAATGTTCTACCATTTACTTTTTGTATCATTTGCCTTTGTAACAGTTCCTATCTTAGCAATAATTTGAAATGTCTTAGCTCTTTGTATAAGCATTTTTTCGAATTGTTTAAGAAACGCTGTTTCATTGGATTCAAATATACTGTGGTTGAGTATCATGGTTTTTCGATGTATGCCATTAAGTTTTTAAAGAATGGAGATCCATCCATTTGTATTTTAAACTTATTAAATTGAGAAATATTTTTCTTATAATAAAGTCTTTCACATGGTACACAAATATATCGAGGTGTGTTTATGTAACGTTTGGTGTAAGCCTCAAATGCTTTTTTAAATTAGTATAAGCTTGCTCATGTCTGTACAAACGATTTGCTTTTTTTCTGCCAAAGTTATAATTTCGTTTAATGTTTCTAAATTGTACATTTATTGTATTTTTATCTTTTGTAATAATTCTAGTATTTTCTTAAAGGTACATGTACTTATCGCTTGGAGGACTTTTTATAACAACTAATTAGGAATGGATCATCAATTTTACATATCTTATCGTCGCATAACCATAATTTTTTGTTTTTTCAAACACACTTCTGATTTCTTTTTAAGCAAAGTTAATATTTTATATATATTCACGAATAACTCGAATTTGCATACAACGACGTACAATTTTTTTGGTTTCCAATCGTTTTTCAATGTGATTTTTTAAATATCTATTTTTATCAAATGCAAACATTTGATGATATCTAACTTTGTCAGGTTTCTGTTAATAATAATTACGTCGCAAAAGCTATTATGAGATAAACATCGCAATCATTACATTTTTTTCCATACGGTCGTAGATGTTTAAATAAAAAAGAAAGCACAAAAATCCAGTTATACGTATTCGAGATTATAAACATCGAGAACATAAACAGAGAAATATTTTGATGAGCTTACAACCAATTCGTTATTTGTATTTGAATTGGCATTTGAATTAGTACTTTAGTGTCGTTGAATATTCACTTCCGGGACTATTTGCCGATGAAAGGGGTTAAATACTAAAATCTTGTTGTGCACATTTTAAGTCAAGAATTAATTATTTACAGATTTTAATACATTCAGCATTATTAAGATCATTTTAAAATGCGTAGAGTATCAAATGTTAAATTGCTAGTCAATTTAACTTGTGATATTACTGCTGTAGTTTAATAGAGAGTTTTTAAGACCAAAAAATTATTTCGGGGCGCACATTTTAAAGAACTACATATGTAGTATATAAATTTATACAAACACTTAAGATGCAATTAGACCGTTTAAGGCGTTTATTTCTATAGGTTGTGTTTTTCACATATATGACCTTAAGATTTAATATTATGTAATTACGTTGCTTAAATAGAAGTTGTTCCTACATATGCCAATTATTGTGAAGAATATTTGATAAACCTGATGATTGTACTATATTATTTGATAAACCTGATGATTGTGTTACATCATTTAATAAACCTGATGATTGTGCTATATTTATCAGGAGATATCGCTCCTGCCTACAAAACGCGGCAACGCTTGCCGCGCGGCGAGAACTTACGCGAGAGCCAATCAGTTTATCGCTTTTCTATAAAAACGAAAGAATGACTGGCTGCTGCTCTAATTTCCACCGCGCGGAAATATCGCGAAAAATATTAATTTTATTTATAAAAGTTTTATAAAATATGATATGTCGTTCATATAATTTTAAAAATTGGTTTTTTGTTTGAAAATTAATTTTATCAATATATTTTCTGAGATATTCGACCCATCACGTTTAGAGTGGTCATTCTGTATATCTTTCTTATGAATCTTACGAATTATATATATATATATTAATCAGTTCACTAGTGGATCCGAAATCAACGTTTTGTGCGGTAACAGTGATTAATTTCGTATATGGAAGCTTATCTGTAGATTTTTAGTATAATAGAAATAATAGTAATGTGAAAACATTAAAAATAATTAAAAGGGTAATTTTCACACTATTTTTTAAGTATTTAAAAATGGACAATGCGAAAATTATCCCTTTAATTATTTTTAATGTTTTCACATTACTATTATTATTTTTATTACACTAAAAAGTAATTTTACAAAACAAGAGGGATGTATGAACATGTATGGACATATTTTATATGATTATACATGTTTATGAATATTTATGTATGTTCATTTTATTGATTTCTGAACGGAAGTAAAAATATGCATAGTAAAATATTATGCATATTTTATTAGTTTGTCATTAGAAGTATTCATATTAAATCCGTAACATTGGATTTACTTTGAATGGTTTGCTATATGAGTCATTACCAGTGAACTGATTAATAATAAACTTAATGTAATTTTTTTGTGCAGGGTTGTGCTTAATCATCTGAGAAGACCTGGTAGAGAAGGGGGGGGAGGGTTTTATATTCCTAACTAAATAGTTAGGGTATAAAAGTTTATTGTGTTGCTGTGCGCCTATAATTTATTGTGTTGCTGTGCGCCTATAATTTATTGTGTTGCTGTGCGCCTATACGATAAAAAACTCTCTATTCAGATTTAGAGAGAACGGTTGCTGTGCGCCGATACGATAAAGAACTTTCTAAATTTGAATCAGTGGATAGTCACTAATTATCCAGTAGCATATTTGGCACTGATATCAGTGATTATCCATTGATTCAGATTTAGAGAGAACGGTTGCTATGCGCTGATACGATAAAGAATGGTTGCTGTGCGCCGACACAATAAACAACAGCTGTGAGTTTATTGTTAATATAATAAAATAATTTACTGTTTATTTTTATTTAATAAAATGTCTATTAAGGTAAAAGATATTATTTTAATGCCTGCCGATAAAAATATAATTGGTCGAGGCGATTGGCTTACGGATGTTCATATAGATCATTTCCAACAACTTCTAGCAAGTTGTTCTGATTATAAACCTGTCGAAACATGGCAGATACAATTATTAAATACAATACAACCTGTGTCGAGTGACGCAAAGCATACAGGGTGGCCGATTTATCTGAAAACATTGAAATATCTCGAGAACTATACATAAGATAAAAAAATGTGTGCAACGAAAGTTGCTCGACACGAAGGGGGGAATCCAATGATACCAAACTTCGCCCCCACCGCCCCCGGGGGCGGGGTGGGGGTGGGGGACATAAGAAACTTAAATAGGAACCCCAATTTTTTATTGCAGATTTGGATTCTCCAGGAAAAAGTACGCCAAGTTGACCTACGAACTTTAACATTTTCGTTTACAGGTGGCGCTGTAATCGATAAAAATCCAAATTTATCAGAAGACATTGAAATAACTCGAGAACTATGCATGGGACAAAAAAAAGGTGGCTAATGAAACTTGTTCGCTTTAAAAGCTGCCTCCGAATGAAAGCAAACTTGCCCCCCCCCCCACCCCCCTCATGGTGGGGGGGGGCATAAAGAACTTAAATAGGAAGCTTCTTGATTTGATATTATTGTTGTAATGTTTCATACGTGTAGCAATAATGGAAAGTATCGGGGAAAAAAATCATGGAGTTCATTACAAATTTATCAAAAAATACATTTTGCGTTACCCGGGAACAACGACGTGGACGTAGTATTTTTCTGTTCCCTTCGGGGTGCTAGATTAGCGTGAGTCCCTTTGCCTTTCACGTTTCGGGGTGCTAGATTAGCGTGAGTCCCCTTGCCTCTCACGTTTCGGGGTGCTAGATTAGCGTGAGTCCCCTTGCCTCTCAGAAATCGGGGTGCTTGTTTTATGTGAGCCCCTTGCCTCTCACAACTTTTTTTTGACCATTTTCTTTTATTTTTTATTAATGCCCAACATCTCAAGAATATTGTGTCCAAATTTGAAGTCGATCCGAGTAAAACTAAAGGAAACAGAAAAATACTACGTCCACGTCGTTGTTCCCGGGTAACGCAAAATGTATTTTTTGATAAATTTGTAATGAACTCCATGATTTTTTTCCCCGATACTTTCCATTATTGCTACACGTATGAAACATTACAACAATAATATCAAATCAAGAAGCTTCCTATTTAAGTTCTTTATGCCCCCCCCCACCATGAGGGGGGGACCACGAGGGGGGGGGGCAAGTTTGCTTTCATTCGAAGGCAGCTTTTAAAGCGAACAAGTTTCATTAGCCACCTTTTTTTTGTCCCATGCATAGTTCTCGAGTTATTTCAATGTCTTCTGATAAATTTGGATTTTTATCGATTACAGCGCCACCTGTAAACGAAAATGTTAAAGTTCATAGGTCAACTTGGCGTACTTTTTCCTGGAGAATCCAAATCTGCAATAAAAAATTGGGGTTCCTATTTAAGTTTCTTATGTCCCCCACCCCCACCCCGCCCCCGGGGGGCGGTGGGGGCCGAGTTTGGTATCATTGGATTCCCCCCTTCGTGTCGAGCAACTTTCGTTGCACACATTTTTTTATCTTATGTATAGTTCTCGAGATATTTCAATATCTTCAGATAAATCGGCCACCCTGTATACAAATATTACACAGTTCATCAGGTTCGTCAGATAGACATTGGGTGGGTAGCTTTTATGATAGGAAAAATATATATTCATGTATGATTCTTTAAATAATAAAACATTGCACAAACAGCATGAGTTATGTTTGAAAAAATTATTTCCAACATATGACTTTGACAAAAATTCTGTCAAATTTCCTAAGGTGCAATGTGAACCGAATTTAAATAATTGCAGTGTTTTTGCCATAGCTTTTGCGACGTCATTATTATTTAATCTTAAACCTGACAAAGTTACATATCACCTTGATCAAAAAGGTCCCGGAATTATCACCAGGTGATGCTCTGAGTCAACTGATTTGAGTTCTGTTTTTTTGGTTAGGTTGCCACATCTATCATTGACATTTCCACCAAATTTTATCGCCATAGCTTGACATTTGTAAAAGTTACGCTGCCTTAAGTACATCTACCTCTGCACGGTTTTCAATTTTTTACAGTTTTAAAAATGGAGTTAAATTTGCAACATCCGTGAATTTTTGACCAAGAATGAAACGAATACCATCCAACAGCCATCGAATTCACCCGATATGGTGTAGCTGGACATTAATGAATTCCTCTTTACCTTTTATGATGGTTTACCTTTTTCGAGTATGTCCACTCTTATCTGATTGGTCGCCAGCTTGTTTGTCCTTTACTACAAGCAAGGTCGTCAAGGAATTTTTGGGCTGCCGTGTGCCTTTGTAGTCTAATCGCAAATGCCCTTCCTTTTGCAATGGTGGAACCTCGATGTCGTCCTTGCCTCTTTAGTATCGCACCGCTCGTTTATTTCGTATTTAAATCTTTTCAATTATAGTTTCTTCGATTAACGGTGGATGGGTGAACGTATCAGGACTCGAGTTATATTAAAAATAAAAATGTTTATTTCACAAAGTTAACAAATTCAGTCACTCGGTCGCATTCACTCTTACAATTTTTTATTTCGCGTTCGTTTTTCTCAAACAGGGCTTGAGAATACCCTTTCTCGCGTGTCGCGTTATCTTTCAGCAATGGCGTCTGTTGCTACGCAACTATTTTTGCGCCTTCTCTATTTCGCGTTAATTTGCGTTTACGGCCCTAATCTATCGATTACTATCTTTACGGCCTTTAACCTGAACTAATCCGATATTTCGTTCGATCGCGTTTTTCCACGATATTTCTACAACGTCTTTTTTAACCGCGCCTTTTCTTCACGTTCGCGTCGGTTCGTTGCCGGGACTCAACTACTCCTGCTTCTTCTTCACTTTCCCTTTCTTTTACTTTTCCTTTCCGGTTTCTTGTCGATCGCGATTGGTTTTCCCTCTCTCGGTACTTACTGGCTATTGGACGGCCTTGTTCGTTGGTTTGTCGATCGTTTCCGCCTTTTCTCTATTTCTAATTCGCTCCCCGCCTTCTGCTCTCGATCGCTATTGGTCGGTCATTCCTATTGGCTGTTTGGTTAAATGGTATTTCCCTTTCGCTCTGAGGGTCTAATCCTCTCACTCATTCACTCATTCCTTATGGTAACTTATCCTACGGTAATACAAAATTAATTTCGGTGGTTTCCTACCTTACCGATTTACCTTTCTGTTAGAAAATAATAATGTTGATTAAGTTTTGTTTTATCTGTTAATGTGGTATATAATAACCTGAAAATATGAAAAATTATAAAATTGCCGACTTATGAAATAAATAATTATAATCGATAAGCCCTTTTTCTACTTTATCGACCTCTTGATCGCGGCTAATACTAAAATCTATTCTAAACTTGAGATTTTGTTTTATTTACGTCATTTGTACCTATTTATGGAGCAAAATAAAAGTTTCTTATAGTAAGAGTTAAAATATATGTTTTTGATTAAGGTAATGAATATTTTTTTTTATTTTATGGTTTCAGGTGACGTCTTCTCTTGGTCCTCTTCTATTAGGACTTCGTCCGCTACTTCCTGGTTTTCCAAGGTAAGTATATCCTGTTGTTGAATTAAAATAAATTATAATTGTGCACGAATGTATTCGGTCACAATGGCTCCCTGCGATTTTTTCTGTTCGATCGAGTCAAAAAACCACTACTGGGAGCGTTTTAAACTGAAAGGAGATAATGGAAAAATCGAAAACCGTGCAGAGGTAGATGTACTCAAGATGGCGATAAACTTTTACAAACGTCAAGCTATGGCAATAAAATTTGGTGGAAATGTCAATGATAGATGTGGCAACCTAACCAAAAAAACAGAACTCAAATCAGCTGACTCAGAGCATCACCTGATGGTAATTCCGGGAACTTTTTGATCAAGGTGGTATAATCATAAGTTAATGCATTCGCATTTGATAAAAATTCTTGAAACAAATGTTATTGAACATTTTCCTCAAGTTTCACAATATGTTGTTCAAAAAGTACTTCCAATAGCAGTAATAAAAGCAAGAGAAGCTGAAGCGGTTCGTAAACGTATAATGCGTCAATCTCAGACGAAAGAACAGAAATTGAATCAATTAACAAAATGCTGTGATAATTATGCTATTAAAAAAAAATTCAATAAAATACAAATATTTCAAAACGTTACGAAAGAAATTAGAATACAGTCATCGCAAAGTATTGTGAAGGAAATACAGTTAACGCAAAATAATTCAGAGAAAATTATGAACGTCGTCAATAATGTTAATAAAATGTCTGTAAAGGCAAGAGATACTATTTTAACGTCTGCTAATAAAGATATAATTTATCGAGGCGCTTGGCTTACAGACGATCATATGGATAATTTCCAACAACTTTTAGTAAGTTGTTCCGATTATAGACCTGTAGAAACATGGCGAATACAATTATTAAATACAATACAACCTGTATCAAGTGACGCAAAGCATATACAAATATTACACAATTCATCAGGTTTATCAGATGGACATTGGGTGTATAGCTTTTATGATACGAAAAATATATTCATATATGATTCTTTATATAAAACATTGCACAAACAATATGAGTTATTTTTAAAAAGATTATTTCCAAGATATGACTTTGATAAAAATCCTGTTCAATTTCCTGAGGTGTAACATCAACCGAATGGTGATGATTGTGGTGTTTTTGTCATAACTTTTGCGACGTCGTTATTATTTAATCTTAAACCTGATGAAGTTAGATATGATCATAAGTTAATGCGTTCGCATTTGATAAAAATTCTTGAAACAAATATAATTGAGCATTTTCCTCAAGATCCACAATTATATGCTATTCCTCAAAAAGTATTTCCAATAGAAGTAATAGCAAGAGAAACTAAAGCGCTTCTTGAACAAAATAATAATAAACATTTTGAAAAGCTATATGAAAAGGATTTAAAAAGTAATCGTGATACACAATTAAGGCAAAGCGCTTCGCAGGAAATTATAATAAAAGAACTAGTTACACACATTAATATTCATACTGAACAAAATAACGTTAGATGTAATAATAAATATTCTGAAAATGTATGTCAAGGAAATTCCAAAAATAATCTCAATAAAAAGCGTCATTTAGACGAAAAGAATTTAAAAAATAAACGTGCTAAAAGACGTCGATACAAAGATAATATAGAATATAATCGTCTCAATAAACGTCAACAATATCAACAAAATTTACAAAATAATCGCGATAAACAAATGCAGCGATACAGAAGAGATTTAGAAAATAATCGTGCTAAAAAACGTTCTCGATACGAAGCCGTCTTAGAAAATTATCGCATTAAAAAACGAATGCGTTACTCGACAAATGTTCAGTATGAACAAACTAGACAAAAATTTTATAGTAACAATAAGTGGTTGTATAATAAGCGATATTATGAGAAAAAAAATTTGAAACATAGTCTTGTAAAAAAAAATTGTAATGCTAAAAATATTATTAGAAAATATAAAAAATTTTGGTCACGAAATTATATAAAATATTATAATCCCGTGGCAATCGAAAATATTTTCAAACTAGATATTAAAAATCACATTGAAAAACGATTGGAAGCCGAAAGAATTGTACGTCGCTGTATGCAAATTCGAGACAGTTACATTCGTGATATGTATAAAACATTAGCCTTGCTTAAAAAGAAATCAGAAGTGTGTTTGAATCTTGCTACTAAATGCGAAACAATTGATGAAAAATTATGTGCTCTTTGTGGCAAATCGAGATATACAGCGCTTCGTCCGAAAATTATTTTATCGATTCTACATATTGTAACGTTTCTTCATCACAACATTTAATAACGAATGTGGAAGGTCAAATTACAAACGTATTACCTTTGATAGAAGCACAAGCAAAAAAAGCATGGTTATGCGACGATAACTTATGTAAAATTGATCCGTTTCTAATTAATTGTTATGAAAAAGTCCTCCAAACGATAAGTATATGTACCTTTAAGAAAATACCAGAATTGTTACAAAAGATTCATAAATGTACAATAAAAACAGATTCGAATACGTAATTGGGTCATACACATAGTTGTTATATTAATATAATTCTTTATAAAGCGATGTCTCTTCCCATTTTCTTATTATCACCTCATTTTCCAAAGGTTAGAAATATTAAACATTTGATTTATCAACTGACGAATTTCTATCAAAAGATGTTAGATTTAGAGAAGGCTTTAACTTCTGCTGATTTAGAAACATTAAATGAAATTATAACTTTGACAGAAAAAAAAGCAAAGCGTATGTACAGACATGAACAAACTTGTTCTAGTTTGAGTGAGAAAGAAATTTTTTCTGAGTTTAAGAATGCATTTAAGGCTTATATTAAACGTTGCATGGACACACCTCGATATGCTTGTGTATCGTGTGAGAGACTTTGTTATAAAAAAAATGTGTCTCAATTTAATAAGTTTAAAGTACGAATGGCTGAATCTCCATTTATAAAAGATTTAATGGCGTACATAGAAAAACATGATATTCAACGAGAATATATCTGTGATTACTGCCAACGAAAATTTCGTGATGGAGTTTTGCCTGCATATAGTGTTTTAAATAATCTCTTTGCACATAATGTACCCGATGAAATAACATCTTTTAAACAATACGAAAAAATGCTTATACAAAGAGCTAAGTACAATATTTCAAACTATTGTTAAGATGGGAACTGTTATTAATAAAAAATTGCCCCAAAGGCAAATGGTACAAAAAGCAAAACAAAGGTAGAACATTTCATTTACCACTTCCTCTACAAGAAACATTGAACAAATTGTGTAAAAGTACCGATCCAATAAATAAAAATCATGAAATTATTTTAGTTAGAGGTGTTCCGACAAATTCCAAAATTATTTGGGAAGACATGGTAGATAAA
>NW_017257907.1:35193-38992 GCF_001594055.1 Mycetomoellerius zeteki
TTAAATAATGCGAATATGCGTCAATTAAGTCGTGGTATTTATCATAAATTGAATGTAACTAAATTGTCGGATCGTTATACGGTTAAAGAATATTTAGAAGCATTGCATAAAGAATTATTAGAATCGGATTTGAATACAATTTTTTCCACTCTAAGAAATACAGAACAATATTGGCGTAGACCAAGAAGTGATTTAGAGTGTATGATACAACATTACGGACCTGCGACATTTTTTATAACATTGAGTCCTAGTGAATGGTTGTGGGATGACTTAGGTGAATATATTCGTCAAGTAAATGGATGGTCTAATAATTCCTCTTTATTCACTAGTGTTCTTATTACTAGAGATCCTGTATCAACATCGAGATTTCTCGATAATAAGTTTCAGGCGATGCTTGATTTTATTTATTCCAAAGATCATCCAATTGGAGAAGTAATACATTACTTCTGGCGAGAATATCAAGGTAGAGATATACAACATCTTCATCTATTAGTTTGGATTAAAAATACGCCAATTCTTGGTAAACCTCCTGCGGAAGAAGTTTCTAAATTTATTTTACAACATATAACGTGCGAATTAACGAAATATCTTCACCAACATTATATAGACGAGTCAATACGCATCAACGACATATACATAACGACTATTGTCTTCGTTCTAAGAAAAAAGATCGTAAAGTTTATCGTGTATGTCGTTTTGATTTTCCTCGTCCTTCTACCGACACTTTGATTTTGAGAGATGTTATAAGTTCGATAGCAGGTAGAAGACAATTGAAACATAAAAGTAAACTTTATGACCTTCCACGAACAGATGATGAACAGAATATAAATGATTACAATCGCATCATTCTTACTGTTTGGGAAGGAAATATGGATGTACAATTTATTGGTGACAACTCAAGGTTTCTAACGTATTATGTTACTAAGTATTTGAATAAAGCAGTAAAATGTGAATTATCTGATTCTGTCCTTAATAGTACAAATAATAAGAACAAATCAGTGGCGAGCTATCTTTGGAATATTGCTTTGCGACTCACTAATAATAGGGAATGTGGAGCTCTTGAAGCAGTTGATACATTGTTAGGTATTCCTCTACATGGAACTGATAGAAACACAACTATTAAATGGTTAGATGTTAATCAGATACGATATAGAAAAGTCAAAAGTTATAAAGAAATTGAAGTTCTTGATGGAGATTCTACTGACATATTTTGTCCATCTGTAATAGATAGTCATTATCCAAATAGACCGGAAGAATTTGAAACGATGTCTTTATATGAATTTGTACAATGGCATGACGTAACGAAAATCAAACCAAGTAAAAAAATTTTATATTATAAAATGGGTAATAGTTATTATTTGAAACGGCGACAACGTGAATGTCTTATCAATCACTATAGATATAATGTTAATACGCAACCGGAAAATTATTCCTTTTCATTACTTCTTATGTTTGAATCATGTCGGAAAATACAAGATCTTAAAAATGGATATGATACTTATGCAGAATCATTTCACAATAACGAATTATATCTTGAAAAGGCATTGGAGTATCATGAAAAATCAGAGGAATTAAAAAATGCCCTTGAAATTGCGAAGCAATTACTTCAACAACATCTCGATGACTTAGAAAGACAGAATACGTCCCAAGATGATCCTGATAATCCAGTAGGTGTACAAAATATTCATGCTGGTGATGCGATGCAGGATTTTAAGGATCTTGGTGACAAACAGGAAATCGATATATCCGAAATGATTTCAAAATTGAATGCGGATCAAAGAAGAGTATTTGATAGAGTCATTAATATATACTGTCAGGTAAATCACTACTACGATTGTACGTTAATGGAGAAGGAGGTACTGGGAAAAGTTTTTTAATTAAAACAATCAAATGTTGGTTAAAACAAAATCTCAAGAAGGATACTGCCGTAGCAGCACCTACTGGTATAGCAGCGTTTAATATAGACGGTTTGACAGTTCACAGATTATTGCAATTACCCGTTGAGCATGGCCATTCTCCTAAGTATAGGCAATTAGCTAACCACGTTTTGAAAGTTTTACGAGTAGATCTTAAAGATATTAGTCTTATTATAATTGACGAAGTGTCAATGATATCTAATTTAATTTTTATGTATATACATTTACGGCTATCTGAAATATACCATACTACTGATTGTGATGATGGTTGGTTCGATCAAAAGCACATTCTTTTATTTGGAGATCTGCTTCAGTTACTTCCTGTACATGAAGATTCTGCCTTTATACAATTAACAGCTAAGAACATTCGTAAATATCTTGGTTCTTTAAGTGCTACTAATCTATGGACTTTGTTTGATTATGATGAACTGAAATAAATATGCGCCAGCAAGGAGACGGATCTTATCGTAAGTTACTTTCCAGAATTCGCGTTGGTTTATTAACACCATCTGATTATGATATTCTTGAAAAAAGAAAAATATCTTTTAAAGGTGAGTCTTTTGAAACAAGATTAAGCGAATTATGTGATTTTATTAATAATTTATCTGATACTGTTTGTTTATTATCTACATGTCACATGTGTAACGAATTAAACGCTGCAATGTTAAGTCGTATTACTTTGAAAGAAATACTTTTAATTGCTGAAAATACGATTGATTGTATTATATTTCATATATGAAAAAAAAAGTAACAAAGGTATTGTCAAATATTGATGATGATGATACTAGAACAGCTGGACTTTCAAAACGAATTACAATTAAAATTGGAGCGAAAGTTATGATAAGACGTAATATTGATGCTAGTTTGGGTCTTGTAAATGGTACAATTGCTACAGTTATATCAGTTATGCAGGATAAAACTATAGAAAAGATAAAAGTTCTTTTACCGTCTGGTTTAGAGTATTTTATTGAAAATATTTTATTGAAAGAATAAATGTTAAGTTTCCATTGATATGGATAGAATTTACGTTATTAGAAAACAATTTCCATTATGTTTGAGTTATGGTATTACCATTCATAAAAGTCAAGGTTTGAGTTTACAAAATGCTGTTATGGATCTAGGTAACAATGTATTTAGTTGCGGTCAGGCTTATGTTGCATTATCTCGAGTAACATCTCTTGATGGACTGCATTTAATTAATTTTGATCCTTTATGCGTGTTTGCTAGTGAAAGAGCTATTATAGAATATAATCGATTGAAACGAATACATAATTCAGAATCAGAAATGATCATTATTTCAAAACAATGTTATCGTAGAGTTAAAGATGTTTCGTGGACATTGTCGAAAATGATTTCCTCCGTTCAAGAATTGGGTTAAAAAGCTCCATTAAAAAATACTGCTTGGACTATACGTGGTTTTCAAAATAGAGACAAGGTTTCATGCTATGCGAATGCAGTATTGCAATGTTTATTGAATTTAGATGTTTCCAGAAAGCTATTATTAAATTACGATAAACCTGATGTTTTAAATTTGTTTGCACATCGATATGAACATGGAATGAATAATTTGAATACCTATGAAATACGGCAATCTTTAGGGGAATATTTTTCGGTTGCTATTAAACGAGATGCCTTAGAATTTCTTACAGCTCTTTGTACAAAATATGATTATATAAAAAATATGGTAGAACATCAAGTTACTTATACTTCTCGATGCAATTCGTGTGGTAATACGAAAGTTATTACTAATATTTTACTTTCAATTACTATTAACAATTTGAAGAAGAAAAGTTATAATCTGGATGATTTATTAAAAACTACATTTTCATCACATTGGTGTCAGTCGTTTGATAAATTATGTGAACGTTGTGGAAGAAATGATA
>NW_017257907.1:40211-48339 GCF_001594055.1 Mycetomoellerius zeteki
TACAATAGTAATTGTATAAGTTAACTATTCTCTTAGGAGAGATCGTTCCTCGTTTTACTTTAATTTTTCCACTTTTTCACTTTTTTTCACTTTTGCACTATTTTTGATTTTAGGCACAAACAAGAGTTATTTACATTTTCTCAAACTGGCAAGCAAACGGCAATTCTAACACACAATTCCTCCAAATTGGAGCTTTCCGAATATAAACTGTCATAGGTACATAAACGAAAACATTTAAATGGCCCTGACAGAGAGAACAGAAAAAGGAAGAAGTGAGATAGAAGTTTAGATGGAGTTACTGGGGAACTTACTGATTTCGCGCATGCGCACTCCATTTTTGCCAACATAAAATCAGAAGAGTTGCGCTACTGTATATACTGTGACAAATTGCAGAAAATATATACTATAAAATTATGATTCAATATATACTACAAAAACGTAAAAGTAACTTTAATTTTTCTTCGAAAATATTGTATTTTCATTGAAGGTCTTTTTATTCTGATTCAAGTAATAATAGCTTTAATTGTTCTTCAAAGATAATTACATAAAAATTATTATATCATGACAAAGTTACCTAAACTCCAGTAATAAAAGGTAAAACCCAAGTAGTATGATTTTTACTAAGCGATAAGTTAAACTCTAATGATCACTTACATGAATAATTATATTTTAACACGGACGCCAAATTAAATTCCGCAACATTTTATGTATTACTCATACAAAAGATTTGATATCAACATTTGATGCTAAGTTAAATTGTTTAACACAGACGCTAAGTTAAATTCCACAACAATTTATGTATGACTCGTACAAAAGATTTGATATCAACAATTGATGCTAAGTTAAATTCTGTATAGATGACCATCGTTTTGATATATACAGGGTGTTTCCAAATTAAATGGCAAAACTTCGGGAGCGTGTAGAGGAGTAAAAAACTAAGAAAAAAAGTCCTATAGACATATGCTCCTTTTTGCTTTGTTTCGCAGGAAATCACGAAAAAAGAAAAAAATATATTTAATTTATTATTTTAATTATTTTATTTATAAACTTTTTAATGAAGATTTTGTTCGAAATGTGCACCTCTTGCAGCAATACAAGCATTGCATCTGTCAAACACGGCTCTTGTAGCAGCCAGGCACTGTTCTTGCGATATTCTGTTCGCTGCAGCTACGATACGATTTCTCAAATGTTGCTCTGATTGAATAGGCGAAGAATAAACTTCTTGCTTCAGAGTACCCCATGCATAGAAATCTAATGGCGTTAAGTCGGGCGAACGAGTTGCCCAATGTACTGCTCCTCCACGTCCAATCCATCGTTGTGGGAATTTTCTATCTAACCAGGTTCTAGCGACTCTGCTGTAATGAGCAGGGCATCCATCTAATTGAAACCACATTTCAGTACGTTGTTGTAATGGGATGTTTTCTAAATAGTCAGAAAATTCATTCTCCAAGAAATTTAGAAAACGGTCCCCATTTAATCTTGCAGGTAAAAAAAACGGTCCCACTAAAACGTCGTTCCAAATTCCAAGCCAGACATTAACAGAAAACTCTTGCTGAAATTTGTATTCTCTAACAGACCTGGGATTTTGATGAGCCCATATATGATAATTCCTTTGATTAATTATTCCACCTCTGGTAAATGTTGCCTCATCTGACCACATTATTTTAGATGGAAATAAAATATCATTGTGGCATGTCTGAAGGTACCAGTTACAAAAGTTCAATCTGTTCCAATGATCTTGAGGTAATAAATTTTGCACTTTTTGAATGTGGTAGGGATAGCGATTATCTCCTTTTACAGTTCGCCAAATTGTTTGTGGTGACACTCCCAATACAGCCGACGCATTCCGAACGCTGGTCTCAGGATGATTGTCAAAATGTTGTAAAATACGATTCCCTGCCTGCAAATCTCTTCGTAACGCTGCTTGAAATCGGTTGTTTTCTTGTCGAATTGAAAATGTTCCAGTCTCTCGCAATCTATTAAATGTCAACATAAACACTCTTCGGTTTGGCACTCTTCTGTTTGGAAATCGTCGTGCATATTCTCGCACCGCCTTTAAAGCATTACCGTTGCAGAAACCGTATACAAAAACCATATCAGCATATTCACTATTAGAATACGTACGCGGCATATTGCAAAAGACAAAATTCATCTACTGTTAAAGGCTTTCAAAGAGCGACTGACAAATTCATAACAGAAAGTGGAAAATGTAATCAAATATGTCGGTGCTAGATATGGCAAGAAATGTAAACATTTTTTTTCGATTTCTCTGAAACGGAGCAAAAACGAGCATATGTCTATAGGACTTTTTTTCTTAGTTTTTTACTCCTCTACACGCTCCCGAAGTTTTGCCATTTAATTTGGAAACACCCTGTATATCTTGACATTTTTATATTACAATTATAAAACGATGGGGGTGGCGGTGAGATTTTTTAAATTATTCCGCAACATTTTAGGTATTATTCGTATATATGATCGTATACAAACTTACCTTTTTAAAAAAAGGTAAAAAAGCGCTAAGCGTGCATGTTTCTCGTGTAGAACCACCATTTGGGCCGGTTTCACCAACGCCAATTACTTAATCAGCCGTGGAACTTATGACTAATCGCGTTTGCTGTTTAGTAGAATTGTATGTATACAATGCTGCTGAGCTTTATTCCAAGTCAATTCTTGTCACGCCATTCCCCGGCGTCGATTATGTGTGGAGTGCGCGCGGGAGCGCACCCCTGGAAACGGCGGATTAATCGGATCGGAGGGCAGGTGACAGCCCTCGTATGGGAGTGTGCCTCACGCGGTCGAGCGAGAATCGAGAGCCGCGACAAAGTTGGGTGCCAGACGTACTTCAAAGCAACGTCGATTTCGCGAACGGGAACGCGAACCATGCGGAAACCGCGAAACTCCGTGAGCACGAAACAGCACCAAAAATCGAGAGCAGTCTCTCGCTCGCGTAAGGGCTGGCTAGCTCTACCTAACGGCAGAGGGAGAGGGGGTACGGGTAAGGGCCGGTTTGCAGGAGGATGAACGGGATCTTCGGGGGCAGGGCGTTAACACAATCGTCTCCACTAAGTAAATAATGAGCGTATTTACTATGCAGAAGCGAAAGACAGTACAATAAAAGAAAACATTGAAATAGAGGAAGAAAAATTATTAATAGACAAAGAAAATTAATTATAACGCAGCGGAACGATAGTTGCGCTATTGAATCGATCAAGACATGCGATCGGGTAGACGCGATAGCTGCGGAGAGAACGCTAGCAAGCAGCTAACTTAGCAAGCAAATTAAACAGGCAGATTCGGTTTCAGGATCTCGCAAATCGTCATGCACACTCATTCACGCCGCTGAGCCGAATATTCCATTGCGAGGCTCGGCGAAAAAGTTTTAAGAGTAAGCCCTCTTCTCGGACAGCGCACGCACACGCCGGGAAGGACGCATGGTATCGGTGAACCTCATGCGAACGCGAAGACGATAAAAGACTCTCACACGCCAACGCGACGCGCTAGTTTACAACTTTGAAGACAGACACAGAGCAACGGTAACCACTCTAACATACGCTCTCTCATCCACGCACACACGCACACACCCACCGGTAATACGCACGCGGAAAGCACCCGCGACCGCCGCGCTCGCGCTCGTGATATCTAACGCGAACTCGACTTTATCCCCGATAGCCCCATGCACGCGTGCCCGGAAGCCTCTCACGCTTGGCGCCGACCACACAGTACCCGTAACACAAAGAAGGCGCCGCTTATGCCGGCCACCGCATCAACGCGAAATTCGCGTGCCGACGACAGAACGCGAGAGCGGCCCTCCGCCCCGTTGCATGCGACTTTACACGATATCCGCCCAAGGGGCAACCTCACCGATAACCTGATCCTCCGAAGATCCTCCCTCTTGGGGCCTCTCGCTGATCTTTCTCCAAAACCTAGCCGGGCCGGGACGTCTTTTCGCTAGGGCAGCTCGAAACGGAAGAGGACGAGCAGGATCGCGATCGATAAGCGATCAATTCACGAGCTTTCCCCTCTATGGGGTTGCGCAGCCGCGTCGCGCGTTGCCGCGACCAATTAGCGGGCTAGCGGTCCTTCACGCGCAAGGACGTGCGTGGCGAGATGCTACGGAGCGCCTTGTGGCTCCGAGAATTTTCCCGGGCAGTCCTCCCTTGCTGGCCGTCCCCGGTCGTCCGCGCCGATGTCGTGGCCGGGCGCATCGTCCTCACGTCAGCTCCTGTGGCTCGCCGGACGTTATGTAGCTTGCTGGAATGCTCGGAATCCTTTTCTGCTCGTCATGTGTCCCTCGCATGTCGGCTCCTGCGGCTCGCCGTACGTGATTTGGCTTGCTGGGATCCTCAGGATCCTTTCCCGCTCGTCGTATGCCTCTCGCACCATCCTGGGGCTCGGGCACCGCTAAATCCTCCGGCGGGGGTGGCCGCTGCTTCCTTCTAGCGGAGGTGGCCGCTGCTTCCTTCTATTGGCTGGAAGCGCTTGCCGACTCCGCTCCGTCTGTCTCCGGCCCGCGGGATTCTCCGATGGTTTCTTCGCTCGGCGAGGTTTTCATAATGGTTACATACGGAATAAATTCGCTGGAGACTAGAAAAAATTAACTTAACGCTAATATACGGCCCCCTGGAGATTTCGCTCGCTCGCGTGCCCCGGCTCGGATCAGGCGCGAATCCGCGCTTTGTGACGGCGAAGGGTCGCTGCGAAGCTGCAGTGAAACTGCAACATCACAGTATATAATATATAAGTAGAACTAATCAAGCTAAATTCATCAAAATTTTATCAAAATTTTATGTATTATTCATGAAAAAGATTTGATATCAACAATTGGCGCCAAGTTAAATTCCATGTAATTCGAAACTATCAAAATGATACTATCTTTATTATTATTTACTTAATCCAAATGATACAATCTTTAATTTTTATGCAATGAAACCTAAGTATACGTATATTCGTATAAAAGATTTGATATCAACAAAACTGGCGCCAAGTTAAATTCCATGTAATTCGGATTTTAATTTTTTCTTCAAGGATATTCTTATGTATCATGCATAGTATAAAAGATATTATAATATAAATAATATTAACTTTAATGATATTATTCCTATGAAAGATTTGATATCAAGAACTGGCGCAAAGTTAAATCCCATTTCATTATATAATACCATGTCAAATTAAATAAATATTGTAAATAATGAATTTTATGATATGTATCATTTGTATAAAAGAATTGATATCAATAACTGTGGCGCCAAATTAAATTCTACTATCAAAAAAAAAGTAAAACCCAAGTGATACTATCTTTATTATTATTTACTTAATCCAAATGATACTATCTTTAATTTTTATGCAATGAAACCTAAATATACGTATTGGAGGATCTTCTTATTTAAATTAGTTTTATATGATTATTATATCACAATTCATTCAAAGACATTTTCTGTTCCAACTGAAGTCGTGGTTATAAAAAGTAAAACCCAAATGATATTATCTTTATTATTTACTTAATTCAAATGATACTATCTTTAATTTTTATGCAATGAAACCTAAGTATACGTATATCTTATTGAAGGATCTTCCTATTCCAATCTAAATGATTTAAATTCCTTTTAAATGAAATTATTATATCACAATTCATTCAAAGACATTTTCTCTTTCAACTGAAGTAGTGGTTATAAAAAGTAAAACTCAAGTGATACTATCTTTATTTTTACGTAATCCAAATGATACTATCTTTAATTTTTATGTTCTTATAACATAAACATTCTAGATGTGAGAAGTGTCAAACAATATACAGTACAATACGCAGCGCCGCTGAATGTCATAAATTAAAACTTTTACGTAGTTAGTCTAAACCAAATGCTAACAGTAAAACCAATTAAATTAATTGTAGAATTAAGTCATAATTTTTTCGATGATGTTGGTATAGGCATGATGTAAAACCTCATTGTCTGATTTCGCATGATGATTTTTTCCGGAAGGTACCTCAGCTTCGTATTTCTCCACCCAATTTCACAAAAAAGAGGTGTTTTGATGGGCATGGTGGACAGAGTATTTTTGTTGTCACATCCGAAATATCATGAAGTTCATTTTCATTTTCATTCAAATTCATTTTTGACACCATTAATTCTCAATTAAGGTCATTGTTATTATAAAATGCAAGACATTGAAACAAGCGAATTCCACCGTATCGAATAATGAGGATGAGAAAAAAACTTCGTGGTTCACCATACCGTTTTTCCCCCATTTATATGGAAAATTTAAAAATATTGTTATGCCCGAATTGCATCGTCGCCCGATATACGTCAGAGTTCGCCGTCCTCGAAGGAAGAAGCGCGTTGCCTGGCAACAAGCCGCCGATGTTTTAACAGACTTGGAGAGAAGCCGTTGAAGCGCTCGGACGTGTCTGTTCACCCGCGATCAGATATCTTGTTCTTTGTGTTCCAATACGGAGTGTTCCTGTGTTCTGCTTAAATAAACGTTTCTTGTTCCTTTCATTATATCTGTGTACTTCATTTCGGCGGCTCGGGAGTGCGCGTCCGCGACGCGAGCGGGTTTCCGCGAGACAGCTGTACGGACGTACGACACGAACGGATGGACGGACGTAACAATATTATGAAGAATATGAATATAAAATTGTCTTGATTTAGCTTGAATAAACTTGATAGAATTATCAAGGCTCAAAAAGATGTTCTTCCTCATGATTCAAAGAGAAATAAAATTAATTGCAAGAATTATAATGCCTCATATGTAGGATATACAGACGGGCAGAAAATTAAAAACGAGGATTAGTGAACATTGCAATTATATTTATAGGAAAACTGGTAATCCGTCTGTCATCACTGACCACAGGTTGAATTTTGAACATGAATTTGATTGGAAGAACACTAAGATATTGGATAATGAAAGATATTACAAGAAGAGACTCGTTTCTGAAATGTTGCACATAAAATCTCAAACTAATAGCTTGAATGCGAAATCAGACACTGAGTTTTTACATCATGTCCATACCAACATCATCGAAAAAATTATGACTTAATTCTACATTTAATTTAATTTTACTGTTAGGATTTGGTTTAGACTATCTACGTAAAAGTTTTAATTTATGACATTTAACGGCGCTGCGTATTGTACTGTATATTGTTTGACACTTCTCACATCTAGAATGTTTATGTTATATGAACATAAAAATTAAAGATACCATTTGGATTAAGTAAACAATAAAGATAGTATCACTTGGGTATTACTTTTTATAACCACTACTTCAGTTGGAAGAGAAAATGTCTTTGAATGAATTGTGATATAATAATCATATAAAATTAATTTAAACAGGAAAATCCTTCAATACGTTGCGACCGCACTCACGAGCGTGGTGCCACTTCGTCGCGCGTTCGCGAGTGTTGCTCTATCTCTCTTTAATCGGTACCTTCGCGACAACAAAAAACGCTCAATGCCACAACGGCTTTCTCAAATTTTACATACTCTAAACTTCACGTCAATAATTGGGCGCCAGGCACGAGAGAGCGTGCCACTCTTTTTTGAATCTTTTCGGTACGTTCTCACTCGAAAATACTGAGATGTAGAGACCCACGAATGCGGACGGCTCTAATAGCCGACTGCTCAGCCACGATAATGGCAGAGGGGGTGGTTCGTAGTCGGGAACGGAGAATCTTTTGGAGAACGAGTAAGGCGAGAAAACAGTAAAATAAGCAGAATTAATAACAGTAAGATAATAACAAATGTATTCTTTACGTCAATCATTCAGTTTCCGACGTACAGGCAGACGGATTGATTCTGCGGTATGCAAACGCGCTGGCCTCCGCGATACGTTCTCGACACGCGATATTAAGTAACCGCTTCCCTTCTCTGATGGGCGAGCTCTCGACTTTAGCTAATTCTACGCGACGCATGTATCGCGGCTACGGAGATCCATGGCGTAGTTACGAAAATCTTCGAAATGCGTGAACACGCGAGAACATCCTTTGAAGTCTAGGATCTACGACGATGACGATAGTACGCGACACGAAACGACGACGCAACAGTACGATACTAGATTACAGCACAGCAACGAAACCACGACGGTATCGGACGGGATGGCACGATCACGCGGTGCGCGCGTGCAGCCGCGACGCAG
>NW_017257907.1:48629-51915 GCF_001594055.1 Mycetomoellerius zeteki
TTACTATCGCGTCGCGCGCCCTAGATCCTTGAGCGCGCGGGATTTAACTCAAGGCTGGCGTCGTTTCGGCTGCTCGCACGGTCCCCTCTGGAT
This sequence comes from Mycetomoellerius zeteki, assembly GCF_001594055.1. Classification (NCBI taxonomy): domain Eukaryota; kingdom Metazoa; phylum Arthropoda; class Insecta; order Hymenoptera; family Formicidae; genus Mycetomoellerius; species Mycetomoellerius zeteki. The sequence goes on from NW_017257907.1 coordinate 48,723, forward strand.
TGCCTTTGCCGGCGTGTCATCCGGATTCGATGGCTTCCCTGGTAGACACGCTCGGCTTCCGGATTCAAGGTCTCCTCTCGGCAGAGGCCTCCGTGCGGTACCAACAGCGGGGTCCCTCGCTCGTTCTGTGGCAGAGGGTGGCCATCCCCTCACGCCGCCTTTGCCGCTCTCGCGGCATAGTCGCCTGTAAAGAATTCGACTTCAGGAAAACACGTTTTGCTCAGGGCGCTAATTTGACAGTATGGAACGGTATCACCTGTGCGTTACCCCCTCCTCTGGGTGGCCTCGGGCCTCCAGTATGGTCTTCTATCTTCTTCTTGGCCGCCTCCTTGAGGTGGTGGAATGTGTCGCACATTAAATTACCTACCGCAGCCGCCGATACTAAAAATTCTTAGACAAATTTACAAAAAGAAATAGTAATGTTACGCGAAACGCAACGACAAAAATCTCCAAATTCTCGCCCGAAAATCGCAACAAACGTCGGCGCGCCCGCCCTCCGCGTCGGAAGGACACAGGACAAATTTGCCGCGCTACTTCGGCCAGGTCGAACGACCCTTGTGACGGACGGTGAAAAACGTCACGTCACAACGTATACTTAGGTTTCATTGCATAAAAATTAAAGATAGTATCATTTGGATTAAGTAAATAATAATAAAGATAGTATCACTTGGGTTTTACTTTTTTTTTGATAGTAGAATTTAATTTGGCGCCACAGTTATTGATATCAATTCTTTTATACAAATGATACTTATCATAAAATTCATTATTTATTTATTTAGTTTGACATGGTATAATGAAATGGGATTTAACTTTGCGCCAGTTCTTGATATCAAATCTTTTATAGGAATGATATCATTGAAGTTAATATTATTTATATTATCTTTTATTCTACGAATGATACATAAGAATATCCTCTAAGAAAAAATTAAAATCTGAATTACATGGAATTTAATTTGGCGCCAGTTTTGTTTATGTCAAATCTTTTATACGAATGATACATATTATATCATTATAAAAATATCCCTGAAGAAAAAATTAAAACTACTATTGAGTTGGATACTTGTTAGTATTATCGAATTACATGGAATTTAACTTGGCGCCAGTTTTGTTGATATCAAATCTTTTATACGAATATACGTATACTTAGGTTTCATTGCATAAAAATTAAAGATAGTATCATTTGGATTAAGTAAATAATAATCCCCCTCGTGGGATGCCACCTTGTCGTGGTGAGGGGACTCCCTCTTGGGCCGTACCCCACAAGGGGTCGGCTCGGGGGGGTCTAAGAGCATCCCGTGCGGACTCCTCTCACTAGTGGGGGGAGTCTGCACACCAGGTCCGGTACACCAAAGGGCTTCCGTCCTCTTCGGAAGGCGGGAGTCCTGGGGGAGCCGTCCTTTTCAGGACGGTTCCCCATTGTGCCGGTAGGGGATGGCGACCCTGACTGTAAACGCTCGATGGGCTGGCACTGATAAGGGGAGGTTTGCTCCCTTCCTGGCTAGATAAGGGGATTCGTCCCCCTCGGCTCGGGTCCCTCGTAGGGCCCTCCCCTTCCCTCTTCGAAGGGATGGGGTGGTTCCGTTGGGGCTTACGAGTCGAAGAGACGACGCGGGGCAGTCCCGCAGGCGTGGCTGGGCGTGTCTGGGGTTTCGGCTCCGGGCACGTTTGGTCCCATGCCATGGGTGGGGAGCCATGCACGTGCAATGAGAGTTCTGTCTCGCATTGCGCGCGACTCCACCTAAACCGGGGTGATGCGGCTTCGGCCGTAGGGGAGGTCGGAGGACCGCTCGGACTTACTCCGAGGCGGGGCCCTTGATGCTCTTGGCGGTGGGCCTAGGGGTGGCCGCTCGGACTTAATCCAAGGCAGAGTGTCCCCTACCCGTAAATGGGAGATGTGGTTGCGGCCGTAGAGGGGGTCGGGAACCGTCCGGGCTTCCGGGTTGGGTACCGATACCCCTGGAAAAGGGTTGGGGTGGCCGCTCGGACTTATTCCGAGGCGGGGCATCCCTCCCCTGCCCCCGGGCCGCTCGGACTTATTCCGAGGCACGGCCGGGGATGGAGCCTAGGTGGTAGCCTAGGCACTCATGCGACGGTGTCCCTTTTAAAGCTGAGTGTCGGGCGTGGGTAGTCCTCCGTGTGGACTTTACGTCTGCACAGGGGTCGCGCTGGTCGCCATGGCGGGTAGGGTGCGGAGGGGGTCCGTTACCTAAACCGTCCCTGGGGCCCCCCGGGTGGCGCCACTCGTAGCGGTGTCCTCTTGGTCGGAGGAGAGGGACCCCCGAACACCCTGGCGTGGATTAACCCCCGCGTCAGGGCGTGTAAGGGGCATGGAGGTCTGCGCCCCGGATGTAACATTCCCGGTGGTCCGAGCCATATCCCGTCTCCCCGTGAGTTCACGGGGCTCTCCATATATGGTATCATGTCTATGAGGAGGTGGGGCGTGCCCGGACGGGGGAGCCGCTACGGGTAGTGGGATAGCCAGGTTTAATGGACTATTCACGGATTTTCAATAAAGGGAAGGGCGTAGGTAGGGGATCGTCCTCTCAGGGCGGTTCGGTTTCGGCGCCTTCGGGCGCGGGTGATGTCGCTTCGCCTTATGGGACCGGGGCATCGCCTGCGCGCGTGGGCCAGTCGTCAATCGGCGGGAAGGTGGCTTCCTGCGGGGCTAGTGCGGGGGGTTCCCCTCCCTCTCAGGAGGGTGGCGCGCCGTCCGTACGGTCTCGTGGGTCTAAGACCCGATGGGTTCTTCGACCAGAACCCAAATGGGTGGTTGATGGCGTCAACCAATACGATCTATCAATCCCCCCTCTGGAAGAGGGGAGGTGGTCGTGTTGCGACATCAACTGTTCGATGATATCATCGAGGAGAGGAGGGATCGCCCCTTTGGTAGGTGCAGTCGCACGGAGGAATACCGGGGGAAGATCGAGGGATTTGATCCGCTGGAGGAGCCCTTTTTTGGGTAATGGGTCCAGCGGGTCATCTAGTGAAGTTCTCGATGTCCTGGTTATCGGATGAGAGATCCGTCCGCCCGTTCTTCGATACGAGCGAGTCGGGTATCGAATGGATGCTCAAGAGATCATCCATTGACGTAAGCGAAATGTTGGCCGAAGAGTGGCCTTCGGTGTCGATCGCTTTGAAGGTACGTGGAGGGGATTCTGCTGGATCAAGTGAGGAATCGGATGGTCCAGCAGGG
>NW_017257907.1:52014-53381 GCF_001594055.1 Mycetomoellerius zeteki
CCCCACAACGGGGCGGATCTCGGGGGCGATCGGAAAAGAGAAAGAGGAGCCGAGGGAGACCGAGGAAGGACGGCTCAGGCCCGTTCCGGTCTCCCTCGATTGAGACCGATGCATCTATCGGGACGCGAATGAGGGGAAGGGTGATGGAGGGCTTACGGGCGGCCCGCCTCATCCAACCAACTGTGTCCGGGGGTGAGGATGCGGGGATGGTGGGCGCGCCTCTACGCAGAGTCCACATCCCCTCCTCCTCATTTTTCTGCCCGGTCCAGAGGAGAGAGGTGGACCGGTGCATTGCGCTGCTTCACGAAAGCTCAACCACAGATGTCGCCGGCATGGTTGACAATTGGTTGACTGAAGCTGAGTCGGCGCGTGCCCGGTCGGGAACGCTACAGGGCGGCTTGAGTGGTAAACTCAAGATGGCCCTACATCTTTCCAGGGAGGCCGCGCTTCTGCTGGCCTGTAGGGCGATGGAGACGTCCGTGTCGACCGCGATCGACGTGGACCGAATCGCTGTACTAGGCCGGCAGAACGCGGTGCTTAGAGGCAAGGTGGATTGTCTCCAAGGGGAGCTGGACAAAGCCTCTGCTGCGTCCAGGTACCTGAGGAGGACGAGGGAGGTACCGGGTGTCTTTGCGTCGGCGAGGGGTTCATCCTGCGAGCCGGGCCCTCCCCCGGGGTATCTGGGGCTGCGGGGTCGACCAGGGACGTCTCTCGACGTCCAGTCTCTCCTGTCGGTCAGTCCGGTGACCCGCACGTTCTCGGTCTCTTGGCCGAGATAAGTACAGCTCTCGCCGAACTGGATTCCAGACTCGTGAGGCTGGAGGGGCAGCCTCAAGAGCCTGTCCGCGGATTGTCTGGTGCTAGGCATGGGGTTTCGGTCTCCAGCCGCGCCGGATCTGCGAGCGGTAGGGCCTTTTCTAAAGGTTCTTCCAGGCGGCTTCTTTGTCCGCCGCCGCTCGTCGTGGGGCGCGTGGGAGGGTTGCGTTGGAGTCAGGCTCTGTCCCGGCTTCGCGTAGCCCCTCCCGCGAGCCTGGGGCGGTTGGGGCGGGCCGAGGAGCCGAGGAAAAGAAAGAAGAAGAAGACGGGGAAGAAAAGGGAGGAAGGGGTACTTCTGCCGCTGGGGGTGGGGGCCCGCGGGGTGGTGCGGGGCCGTCTGGCGCCGGTGGTTCATCCACCGGTGCTGGTCTGCGTTTAGGGAGCCCTCTGGACCTGGCGGGGAGGACCCTTCCGCCCCTGATGCGATTCCGGGTCCCTCGCGCGGGGGTGATTCCGTCCCGTGAACCGAAGTCCTAGGTAGGAGGGCTGCTACTGCTAAGCAGCCCTCTTCGTACAAAAAGGGGACAAGGCTTGGCGCGGATGATGGCGGG
>NW_017257907.1:53391-53613 GCF_001594055.1 Mycetomoellerius zeteki
CCCGCCGTAATGTCGAGATGGCCCGCGTCATTAATAAGAGGAGGCCGAGGACCTCGGCGGTGCTGGTCACGGTTGATAGAGGTGGCTCATACGCCGAGGTCATCAAAAAGGCGAGAGCAGCGATCAATCTCGGGGACTTCGGAATAAAGTCTTTGAGGGTTCGCCGCTCGGTCACGGGGGGATTACTCCTCGAGATTCCAGGGGCAGGATCGTGCATGGCTG
>NW_017257907.1:53628-57279 GCF_001594055.1 Mycetomoellerius zeteki
ATAGTAGAATAGCTAGGCCGGTTCTAATCCACTATGTGTTAGTGCGTATACGTATATGCGGGGTATGTGTGTGTGTGTGTGTGTGTGTGGGTGTGTAGAGGAGTCAGAGAGGGGGGGAGTATACACAGACGTTAGGATGACGTCACAGGGAGGGATGACCATGGGGGGGGAGAGGCAAGCGCGTCACCGGGGAAGGGGGTTTGTTCCTTCTTTCTCCAATCTATTATCTTCTTTTTCCCACACCCACCCGTTGCGGTCCTATTATTTGCGCTCTCTCTCACCCGTTGTAGAATGCAGTTCTCTCTGCTCCACCCGTTGCGACCCTATACTTACCATCATATTCACGCTCTCTCTCTTCCTCCCATTGTATTCTCTCTTACGTTCTCTTTTCTTCTTTCGCACACAATTTTTATTAAATAGATTTATGATTTTTATTTGATGTAACTTAGCAACAAATTATGATAATATTTTTATTGATGTAATATAAAAAAATGTGCTTCCTTATCTACTAACTTGGAGTGAGAAAAAAGATAATAGGAAGGAATGATGGCAATGAATCATTTTGAAGACTGAGTAATAATTGAATCATATTACTAAACCATCATTATTAACTAATTTTCTTAACTACAAGGAAAGGAAGGGAAAGAAATTAAAACATATTATATATTTAAAAAAAAATCTTGTATTTTATTTTAAACTTGACACATTTCTTTTTTGGCATTGCGACCACCAATTGCATATTTTAAATACATTCTGTAACGCACAATTCTTAACATGATTTCCACATCGCACGGTATTAGTAATATTCAGATTTCGTAAAGAATCTATATCTTCGTAATCAGCATCGAGGGTCTCAATGGTCAAGTCGTCGCTGTCGAGTATATCAGCAAGCCATTGACGTTTTTCACGTCCTTTAACGTATACAAGAGACTTATTGTCGTCATTCTCTTCCGCACCAATTACAGCCATCGTAATCAGGCGTTTCACCATGTTGTATGGTATCATCCCATCTTCCCATTGCAATCCATGGTGATAAGCACTCAGCCAGGAAGCGCAATACTTTTCGGATTTTGTCAAGAAATTCCATGACATGGGACATGTAAAAATATAATGAGAGAGAATAGCTCCTTTTCTCAACACCGCCACTTCCTTCACGATAAATTTCTTTCCAACGATAAATCCTTGTAGATCCACGAACGTTGGTATAGTCATGGTGAATGACTTTTCGAGACTGTGCTCGAATGGAAAAAATTTTGGCTTTTTATCCATTATATTGAAAAGAGGGGAGAGGTTATTTTTCTTTTGGTGATGATAATTTACGTAATCTTGCGTACTACGTTGGACAATGGACTGTATTCGATCACGCGGTCATGTATGATAAGACAATAGGCAGTAGTATTCGCTGGTACATTTTCTTTGAATTCAAATTCTAATCGCACATCCACGGTGCCACTCTTGACGGACTCGTTTTGTCGCGAGCAGTCAATGATTACTAGAGGAAAGAAATTCCTAAAAGAATCTGTCTTGAATAACGTTTCACTATTTTCTTTTGAAATTTGATAGTAAGATGCACGGAAACGTACAAACATATCATACAAAATAGCGGTTCTACGTTTGTCGAAGTCCAGATTCAGATCATCGTATGGAAAAAATTCAGAGTTCAGATAGAGTTTCACGTTGGTTAATTTACAATTGTCGAAGTAAGTTTTATGTGTCGCCATGTTATTTTTTCTATTAGTCTGCAGAGCAAAGATGACGTATCGCGGCTTCTCGAGCTGAGTAGCCGTTTTGATAGCCCACGAGTGCTTCGTCGTGCTCGGCAATAGAGGATACTCGTACAGATCCCATGAACGAAAACTCATACTCAGATATCGTCCGCTTTCCAAAGTACGCAGCATGGATAGTTTATTGACTTCGTTCAACGTAACGTGAGGCATACGCCACTGTATCTTAAACAATTCAAGTTTCGGCTCTGTCGCCGGATCTCCCACAATGCAATTGTTGTCGTTGCGCGCTCGTATCAAAATCAATTCGTGACGCGCGTTAATCACTACATGTTTGTAATCCTCGCAAAAGCCAAACAACATGCCCAACGGTATGTAAAAATTAAAGTATCCATCACGTGTTATTAGTCTTTTCACGGTCTCATCAAACATCGGATGTGGAAATCCGGCATTCTCCATATAACGTGCGAAGTCACCTGAATACGATGCATAGCCCTTCATAAGACTAGTCATTCCAACGTTTCTATTACGATCGATCTCAGTACCATTGAGTTCATATCGAATTTCATCAAACATGAACGACACGCAATTAATTCCAAGCGTTGGCTGCTGATCTGATTTTTCTTCTTTTGACGTCAATCTTCCTTCGATGTTGAGAAAGCTTTCACACGGTAGCGTGTATAAATCTTGCTGCTGTATGGGTATCCTTATCTCATCGCTATGTCCAAACGTGGTGTTGACGTATGGATTGTATGTGCGAGTTTCAATCCTGATGATGCGATCGTCAAAGATTGGCTCTCTTCCAATATTCAAGATGTCAGCCATCTCAGATACTTCGTACGATAAAGCCCAAGGATTGTAAAAACTTAACGTTTGATGCAGTGAGTTTCTTTCTACTAGACGATCGAATGTTTTTGATCGCTGCCGTCCCTCTGGTAAAAATATCTCTAGTTTGTTTCACCTGCTCGTTCAAAACAAGCATATCACTTTATCGTTGTCGTCTCCGTATATGCAATCTAACGGTGATCTCCTCTCCGCGAAAATTGAGCAATCGTCCGTCTTGATCCACAACGCGAATCGTTAGATCTGTAATGCTCCGTACGATGATCGGAAGGTAAATGATCTGTGTCGGTCTTTCCGATATCTTATATCCTGGTGACACGCTCGGTGAAAATTCATGTATCGTGTGCATGGACTTATCGTTGCTGTATGCGCCCGCGGTCACATTGCATTCAATACGAATGATATTTACGTTCATGATATTTATCGATACGTCTGATTCGTGCCACTGTTGCGGCTCCAGCATGCGATTCGATGAAAATCCCAACAACAATCCAATATTGGTGAAATTTACTCGATAAGCACATTTGATCTCACTCTTCATTGTATTATTATTAGCATGAATAATCAATCGGTACTGTTCATCCTCTTTGCGAAGCGTTTTCTCTTTCGCAACATTATTAGAATAAAATTGTAGAATTGCATGTTTTAGATACTTGTCTATGTCATGTATTTCATACGATCCTTCGGGAATGACAATTTCTTTGTCATCTTCGTCAAAGTAAAACTTATTATTTAACGAATTTACATTAGATATCGTATGGTAGGTTTCAAAGTCCGTCAGACCGAGCTCATAGTCGCCATCACTCAAATCTACGGCTGGAAAGTAGCAGGCTGTGAGAACACTACTCTTACCGGTGAGCGTAAATGTCAGTGACATGTTTGAATGAATATTGAGTGAAAGAGTGCAATATCAATTCTTACATTGATCGTCAACCGTCTGTAAAAACTGTAGACAGAGTTGTCCACAGTTACTTTGATCGTAACGTTGATAAGACGTGCAGTTATATTCGATTTGCGCTACATTCAAATATCGCACCAATTCTTTTGGTGGTCGAAGATTGCCGAAACTATCAAAATAAACAGC
>NW_017257908.1:0-10472 GCF_001594055.1 Mycetomoellerius zeteki
CCCAGTTTTCCCCCCGGCCCCGCACCCCGCGGGAAACCCCATGGCTTATCTTTCCATGGCTTCATATATACATTGGTTTGCTACTTTCCTATTTTAAGATGAATTTTCAATGGTTCAATCTTACTACTCCTTTTACAATCATTTAAATCGTCGTTATAAAACAAGTTATTTAGGCTTTCGCTACTGCTTTCTGACTCCTCCAAATAATGGTTTGAACTTTTAACTTTACTTTTAATATTTCTATCCACGCGTTTCCCTTCCGGTAATTATCTTTCTCGTTTTTGCTTGGTTTTTTATCTTTACAAACAAACTCCAAATGACCTTTTTTCCCGCATGCGTTACATGTATAACCTTTAATTTTACAAACAGATTCCAAATGGCCTTTTTTCCCGCACGCGTTACATGCATAACCATTAAGACGACACTCTCTCGATATGTGTCCCTTTTTTCCGGCAACAATAACAGGTTACCGCTTTTCCTTTCTTATCGATAAAATTGAGTACGCTGCCCTTGCTGTTTGCTGTATTCCCCATGCCGTTTCTTTTTCAGCCATTTCCACGCTTGTACTGATTTCCACCGCCTTGGCATACGTCAGTTGATGTTCTCCCAGCAGTCTTTTTTTGATCTTCTCACTGGCCAGACCCTATACGAATTGGTCCCGAATGTGATTTTCCAACTGCTCTCCAAAGTGGCAATAAATGGACAGTTTTTTTAACCTTGCTAGGAATGTTTTAATGTCCTCGTCGGTTAATTGTTTACACTCTTTGAATTTATAACGCTGCGATATTATACTTGGCTGTGGCTGTAAATGATTTCGCATGATCTCAGCGAGACGTTCGATGGTGAGATTCGCCGGCTTTTCTGGTGTGCATAAATTACAAAGCAGTTCATAACGTTCACTACCCATTAACGTAATAAAAAGCGATATTTGCTTTTCTTTAGGTACCTCATTTCCAATAAAATATTGCATCAATCGCTCGAACCATCTTGTCCAATCTTCTTTCAAGGAGAACTCGGATATGTTATCAACAGTTCCTTTAATGATGGTACACCTGTTACGCGGCTCTATTTTTCTGGATGCAGCTTCAAGTTCCACTCTTAGGTTTGCTAACTGTTGACTTTCCATTGCTAGGTTCCTTTGGTGTTCCTGCTGTTTGGCTCTTTCCGCTAAGGCCTTTTCGCGTTCCTCAAGTTCTTTTTGAAATTTAAGTAAGTCTGTTGTTGACATCTTATTTTCCCTTGCGTCCTTGTAACCGCGAACGTTTCTATATATTTTTTTTTCTTTTGAAATTCTTCAGATTTCCAGGTGATAACCGTTTATCCTCGTCGCCAATGTAATGTTTCCAGCTGTAGGGACGGGAATTCAGGTACTATTAAATAGGCAGAACGAACGATTGGAATATACAGATCCGGTTTTAATAATCTGAACTCTTTTACAATACAGCCATGCTGTGTAACGATAATAATCAAGACGCCGTGCCTGCGTCGACAGACCGCACTAGTGAAAACAGCGCCACCTTTTTTTAGAGCGCGCACTCAACATACAACGGCCGCGCTTTTAACATAAAAACATAAGAACATACGTTACAATAATGGCCGTAACCGTTAACTTACCCCGGATCTACAATAGGGTTTTAAGCCTTAAACAATAAAAAATGGGCGAATCATAGTCGATTATTCTCCTTGAATTTGACTGTGATTCGCCTATTTCTTATGGCTCAAGGCTTAAAACTCTATTGTAGATCCGGGATTATGCCGGTGCCAGTTCATACTAACTTGCCGTATTAGTATGAACGAAAGCATTGAAATCCTATGGTTGAACTTTACTGGCACCGGCATAAGTTAACGGTTACGCCATTATAAATCAGATTTTCTTCTTCTAAATTTGTACAAACACGTATTGTACGTACGCGATAGAAAGTACCAGTTCCCCATGAGGCGTACTTTTCGAGTTGCGAAAACCAATCGTAAATTCGTTTAGCATTTCTGTTAGAGTGTACAATAGAAATTCTAATCAGCAATTGGTTCCGCATTTCTCTAATCTTCCGCGAAATACGCCCAATGTGAATGCCGGCTTTCATAATGTATTCTAGTAAATAAAAAATAACATATTCGTAGTAAATTATTAGAATACGCAGGTTACGCTTACGCAGGTTACGCCGCATGTGACGGCGCCCTAATTCTATTAAATTCTGTGCGCGAACGTAACGCTAAGCCAAACACAACTTCCGCGCATTTCTTAAATTCTAAATCTAAAAAATTCCTACCCTAGTTTCTATTCAGAGTATAATTCTGCCTCCTAAATTATAAACCTTAACTATAAACTATAACCTTGTTAATTTAGAGGTAAAACTATACTTTTGTAAAATTAGCCATAAGGGTTTAACCAGTGTGTGTGAACTATCATTAAATATACATTTAGTCAATCTTATTTGAGAGTGTATTTCATAGACACCTCTACCCGCTCGCTTATTCTATCCTAATGCTAATAATAATAATACGACCGCTATTGAACATTAACGAATGGTGACTACGTATGGCATCTGAGTGATTCCAATCGACAGCCAGGATCCTCCGAAGAGGTAGAAGCCTAGGCAGACAGCCCCGCAAACATTTGAAAACGTCGCGAATTATTTATCACGAGGTAACAAAATCTCTCCATCTCACTAAATGGAATTTGCTGCGGATGAACCATAAAGCATGTGCCTTATTTCTCCGCGCTTGCGCTCCATTGCCGACGCCCGACTCCTCCCGATAGATCCTTACGCTGCATGGGTACGTAGCGGCTCTTGCGTATCCGCCTTATTTTATCAGCACAAAGAGAATCGGACGATAAAGTGCGTCGAATGCTATACGCTGTTATCCACTCTCGAAAAAAGCGCACCCACGGCGGTATTTTCCACGACGCCTCGACGGAACAAAGAACTGTAACGAACTAGTGGGGGAACATCCATCGCCTATATAGACCGCTCCACCCGAGCGCACCCTCAGAGTACAAGCGCACCTTAAAGAGTACGTACGAGCATCAGACACAGTCAGCTTACTCCGAGTATACCTCGTATACCGAGTCTAAGTTCGACAATCCACAAGTATTCTCCGCGCGTCCACCGTACGTCAAACTCTCGTAAATTCGGAACTTACTATTTTATATATATTATTTCAAGTTAATTATAAGAAGTCTTGTATACTTACTTTTATAATTATAGACATATTAGTTAAGTTTAAATTCAGTGTTTTTATTCAATTGCCTATCCTCATTAAATCTATCTTAAATAATTCTAACGCGACGAATTAAACTATATAATATAAACGATACATCAAGCTGCTACCAACAATCAGAAGGAAGGAAGGAAGGAAGGAAGCCAATCAATTCGACGCATTTCAATTAACAACGAAAGGTAGGAAGAAAACAGTATTTACAACATAACACTTTTATTAATTATAGTCGTGTATTTGCATGGGTAGCAAGGTTGAATTACACCTCGCCACGGGAGCAGTGCATAATTTCATAATTATCAATTAATAATTACATTGCCAATTGCATCGAATGAGACGCTGAGGTTGAATTACACCTCATGACTGAAATCTTTGGAACTGAGCATTGTCAACTATATACATGTGTCCGTTGCCAAGGCCATTAACCCTTAGAGGCACAGCGGGACCGCTAAGGTCCCACCTGACGTCTTCTAATTTTTCAATTATTAAAAACTTATTATAGTCTATATACTCGGGTGTTTTGGTTTTTTAGGTGGCCAAGACATGGGGGAAGCTAAAAATATATTCACAAAAGCAATATGAATTAATATAACCTTGTTATAAATAAATAAATATCGAAAAATGTGGTATTTTTTCGAAACAATTCATTTTCTATGTTAGTTTTCAATATAACAGAACAGAATTTGAATCATAGACGTTTTTGAGATCGCTGATCATGAATCTGAAGTCAAAATTACAAAATTCAAAATGGCGGATCCAATATGGCGGACAACAGTTTTTAAAAATTACTGTAATTGCATGAAATTCCATATAGGGGGGTTTTTGGGGTCGCTGATTACGAATTTGACCTCAGATTTTCAAAATTCAAAATGGTGGATTCAATATGGCGGACCGAATGTTTAAAAAATTACTGTGAAAATTTCGCGCAAAGGAATTTTTGGGGCCGCTGATTATGAATTTGATCTCAGATTTTCAAAATTCAAAATGGCGGACCGAATTTTTAAAAAATTACTGTAATCGAAAGAAATTTCATGAAAGTGGTTTTCTGAGGCCGCTGGTTACGAATTTGACCTCAGATTGTTAAAATTCACAATGGCAGATCCATTATGGCAAATCAAATAATTAAAAAGTTTTATATTTGCATGAAATTTTAAATCGGGAGGTTTTTCAGGTTGAATAGCGGATAAATTATTTAAAAATTACAGTAATGACATGAAATTTTTCTGTTCATGCTAAGTTATATGCGTCTGTTATACATGTGAGATCTATAATAATCTATTAGCATAATAAAACATATACGCAATTCACCATTCCAAACGCTACTCAAATTCGAAATATGCCATCCAAAACAAATTAATATCTGAATGTATGCGAGCGATTAGTCTAAAATTGCATCGCTGAACATTGTTTACCATATGTAACTCTTTCTTTACAATTGAATGAACATGAAAGTGTTGGTATAAATACGACAAAATTGTTATATAATTATGATAAAATTGTGAAAATGTACTGCCACTTCTGTTATTATATGAATGAGGAATAGATTAAAGTGAATATTTTATAATTCGGTCCGCCATATTGGATCCGCCATTTTGAATTTTGAAAATGTAAGGTCAGATTCGTAATCAGCGACCCCAAAAACCCCCGAGTGACAAATTTCAGCTAAATTCAATGTAAAGAAAAATGTATGCTTCAAAGGGTTAAGGAACCGACAATTGAGTCAAGCCGCTGCACTCTCAGCCTTTTTGGACACAGCCACGTGTTGCATGACTACGTATTTCGTAGCCGACGGGAATATTATTTGTCAAAGGTGCCACGAAGATAATTCCTTTTTGCCGTCGCACCCTCAAAGCTGTATAACAAAACACTACTTACACATCGGAACGCAACTTGTAGAATATCATTGCGCCAATTGTAATCTCGTAATACCAACATCTAGATTCACTCACACGTGTCCTGCATGCTTATCTATTTTGAGACAGTACAAGCAATTTTCGCATCTGATCTTCACAGAGATCGGAGGTTCCATTATAATTCCAGTCAACGATATCTTGCACTTATAGTATCCCCAGTTACTCATGTGTCCACCCACCATCCAGTATTTCCAAATTCCTAGTAACACGAACAGAACTCTCCCATTCCAACGCTGGACTGATACTGCGTCCGGATGCCTCGCGAAATATCATAATCATAGAATAAATAACGCCATCCTTTGCTCTGAATGCTACGAGGATAAATCAGCTTATGACCGCAGTTTCTACGCTAAAGTCACTTGACATTACATCCAGTACGGACCGCTCGCGTACTTGATTGAATGCGATATCTGTAGCGTTACAACAATAGATTTCCATACCGTTTCATCGTGTATCTTGTATCTCACAGCGCATAAAGACTTTCTAGAGTATCTTTTAATATCCGGTGACAGACCCTACGACGCCCTCGAACCTACGGTTATATGTATAGCACACACTCGAGTTCGTGAAACAATTCCAGATAATTAACTTATCATATCCCCCGTAAGCATCCTCGTTCTCTCTCTTCAAAATAATTATTTATTTTTGAAATTGGGGGACCTGGGGACGCAACACTTGCGGCATCGACAGCGGGGTCCCTCGCTCGTACTATGGCAGAGGGTGGCCATCCCGTCACGCCGCCTTAGTCGCTCCCGCGGCATAATCGCCTGTAAAGAGTTCGGCTACAGGAAAATAGTTATGCGCAGGGCGTTAACTCGATAATATAGAACGGTATCAACTGTGCACTACCCCTCCTCTGGGTGGCCGCGGGCCTCCAATATGGTCTTCTATCTTCTTCTTGGCCGCCTCCTTGAGATGGTGGAATGTGTCGCACATTAAATTACCTACCGCAGCCGCCGATACTAAAAATTCTCAAACAAGTTTACAAAAAGGAATAGCAACGTTACGCGAAACGCGACGAAAAAATCTCCGAATTCTCGCTCGAAAATCGCAACATGCATCGGCACGCTCGCCCTTCGTGTCGGGAGGTCACCGGACAAATTCGACGCGCTACTTCGGCTAGGTTGAACGACCCTTGTGGCGGACGGTAAAAAACGTCACGTCACAATATATATATAAAAAACCTACAAATTCTCGGGTAGATATCTAAGTTTCATGTCGAAACATCCAATACAACATAAAAAAGGTATTATTATAGGATAACTAGATCGAATACTGTTACTGCCACATCCGGATTTTCACATAAAAAACATAATTTCTATGATTAACATACTAATTCTGAATGGTTATCCTCTGGATATAATTTTTTCCACTATTAATAATAGAATCAAAAAATTAGCTAGTAGAGACAATATATACAATAATAATAACAATAATAACGATTCAATTGAATTTAATAGAAAAAAATATTTTACAGTACCTTATATTAATACAAATTCGGATAAATTCAAGACTATAGCCGCAATGAACAATTTTAAAGTTTCCTATAAAACTACTAACACACTGAATAGATTTATAAAACTAGGTAAAGATAAACTCGACAAAATGGATCAAAATGATGTAGTGTATAAAATAAGCTGCCTGGATTGTGACGCTACATATGTTGGACAAACAAAAAGAAAAGCAAAAACAAGAATGAAAGAACATAAGACCAACATAAAAAAGTCTAAAGATTCGCTTACAGTGGTATCATAATACCAGATCGATTTTGATCACAACATGAATTGAGACATAGAAATATTAGATCGAACCGTTTTGCATGAAAGAATCACTTCCGAAATGATCTTTATAAAAAAACAAAGAGAAATATGGATTAAACAAACAAAGCGATACAGAAAAGTTACCAGAAAATTATTGTCAGTTATTGGACATAGTGCCCCCTCCTTGATACCTTTTTTCCCTCTCCTTTCGGTGGTTTTATGTACTTAAGAAGTGCTATCCTGAGGACAATTTCGCAGTACATTGTGACTTTCCTTGCTATTAAAATGTCACATTACGATATCATGTGCTTCCACTTTAATTCTTCTCGATATGATTGATTCACAGGTAATTTATATTTAGTTTTACAATTAATTTATACAATAACTCATATAATAATTAAAATTATAATTAGAATCTGGAAATTCCGTGGACTCTTTCAACTCTTTATTTAAATGAACTGTAATGGATTGGAACATAGGAAGATATTTACTGATTACATTCAAATGTATGATAAATCAAACAGAACGATACTTAGCGTAATTGCGTCTTATTGTTTTATATATTAGGAAGTAGTTTTTTAAAATGATATATTTTTAATATGTGACTCTAAACACAGTTTATGAAATATGATAATTTTAACTTTTACATTGAGGATGGCCTAATTTAAGGCAGAAACGTCTGTATTTGTAATTTAATTTCTGATATATATGTATGTAAACTTTTTTATTTTTATATTAAAACAAAATTTGCCAAAAAAGATCGTGCGTATGTGGTAGATGCCCTACATTTTGCTGTTATAAATGATGAAATTATGCCTTTTTCGAAACACATTAAAATTACTAATATCGACGAACTGAGTGAAATTTTGAAAACTATTGATACAATAATTATTTAATCAATGTACAGTGATTTTTATAGTATGAATTGCATATATTATACATTTATATGAGTTTCTGTTTTATGCATTTTAAAGGAAAATGGAAATAATAGTATTGTATATTGTGCGACAAGTGCGAGAAGTTGGCTGTGTTACGTCCCCAAAATTTCAGCACTTAAACATAAAGACAAGGCACACGTATTCTAGAATTTTAGCACCTACTTATTAAGGGGGGATATACAGTTAGAATGACCAAAAAATACAAGTAATTATTTTTTGAATAAAAAGTTAGTAAATTTCCCGTAGAATACGCTCCTGAAACCCTTTTTTCGAAATTCGAACTCCAAGTGTTTTTTTTTCATCGTTTTTCGAAGTCGCCTTTTTCGCGCGCAGGAGGTATAAACATACGCTTGACCGAGAAGACCTTTTTTCTATTGTGTGTTGCTTTGAAGTATCCTCAGGGACAAATTTTTATACCTGAGTGTATTATACACGTTTATATGTGTGTATATGTATGTGTAAGGACCTATACATACAGCATATATGGTCCCGGGATTGCTGATTAAAGTGTAAGTACGATTTTTCGATAATTAAAAATTTCAACGCGTTTTTCTCAAAACAGCATTTTCGGAGTTTATGCCGGTGATAACTCGAAAACTAATTATCCGATTGAGCTGAAACTTATAGGATTTCTTTATTATAGTATTACCTTCTATATGAATTAAAAATTATTGTAATATTTTATTATTAAATATGAAAAAATGTGATAAAATGGCGGAAAAAATGTTGATTTTTTCGAAAAAGTTACGCCAAAAGTGCAAATTTTTTTTTTTTTCACTTTTTTTTCAATTCATCTACTAACTGTGAATGTAATTGATGTAAATTTTTTTGATTTTTTCATTTCAGATCAAAATTGCGACCAGGAGAGCCGGCACAAGCAAAACACAACGACTTTTTCAACGCTATCTAACGGACGCCATTTTGTTAACAAAAATTTAAAAAAAATATTTTTGTATACTACATGGATACACTTATAATTGTAAAAAAGTTTCGATTGATTTGAATAAAAACTTCACCTTGAAAAAAAATTTTCAAAAATGAGTTTTTCCTCGTTCAAACTGTATATCTCCCCTTAATAACAATTTCACCTCGTGTATTTTTCTAGGTATTACACATAAGGATACTACATATATACATGTAACTATCAATAATGTATTCAAACCTATTATAAACCTAAATATTATAAACTTACATTTATTTTTCTATGATAATACACTCACTTTACCGACCGTAGTAAGTTACCATTAGATTTACCGACCGTAGTAAGTTACCATTAGATTTATCGACCATAGTAAGTTACCATTAGATTTACCGACCATAGTAAGTTATCATTAGATTTACCAACCGCAGCAAATTACCATAAGATCTATATAATGTATTACCCATTCGGGTAGCGTATTAAATAACTATATATATATATGCACGTAGCAAATAAGAATAATTATATAACATATACGTAGCGAATAAGAATAATCATATAACACTCATATGTCAAACTACCTCTCTTTCTAACCTACCACACTCTTCATACTTCCTTCCATATAAAATATAATCTTAACAATAAATAATGTTATCATTCTAACTAAAGACCACCTAACAAAGAACATTTCATAACCATCTGACATACCTCTTAAATTCCCTTGTCTATAGATATTGACGTTCTGTACTTCCTTTCAGATAAACATTAGTAAAAAACAATATTATCTTTCTAATTAAAAATCATCACTCCAACAACAAAACCTTTCATAACAGGAAGCTATAAATCGCTCAAGTCTTTCAATGACCCTCGCTCTCTGCCTCAAATCCTAAATAAACAATACCTCCTATGTAGAGGAAACAAGTCGCCTAAAACCTAAGATAAGATAAACTGTAACTGACAGGAAACCATTTATCATTATAACGACGTAGCTATTAAGAAACATCCGTTATTTAAGATAAAACCAAAGCGCAAGCCTGATATGCGTCGCCCATGATAAAATTAATCTCGAGAGAATTGTAACGAAACACTATGAGATAACTCTTAAAAAACAAGTCCTAAGGAAGTACCCGCCATTTGCGATAAGATAAACTCGACAAACTGTAATAGGATATTATACGATAAAGGTGCCTTTTCATGCATCGCTAAATCGCTCAAATTTTAGCGACGAAACTCATCGATCGCTATTTTTTTTGGCGATTATGAAAATAGAATGCGCGATGAAAAGTAGCGATCAGTAGCGATTACGGACATTACGGTTGACATTACAATTCCTTTTGCTCCAATTCAGAATCTGGAGACACGGTAGTGTCTCGGCGCTAAGCCAAGCGCAGCGACACTGCCGTGCCTCCTTTACGCGAGCCGGCGAATTGTGGCAGATTGAGATTATCGAATCTCAATAACGGCTGAATCAACGGCTGGATCAAGTTCTATATACGCTCAATCGATAGCCACCGCTTAGATTGTATAATAAAAGTGCTTTTAGTTTTTTCCTACGTTCCCTACAAGCGGAGATATTGCGACGCAAAGTCCGGATCTGTCACTTATCACATTTCAGATTCAGATACGTCGTCCTTATTGTCATTATTGTCATTATTACTGTCGTCGACCAGGAAAAATGTACGTTTCATTTTTTCGATAATAGATGGCTCTTGACTTAACCAAGCGA
>NW_017257908.1:11715-11995 GCF_001594055.1 Mycetomoellerius zeteki
GGCCGGTTTCACCAACATCAATTACTTAATCGGCCGTGGAACTGATGACTAATTGCGTTTGCTGTTTGATGAAATTCTTTGTGTATGATACATTCCAACCCAAGTTATGATCGCTTTATTCCCCTTAAAAAATTATTACATAAAAATCATATCACGAAATTTACTAAATCTAATGATATGTGGTATGTATCATCTGTATAAAAGATTTGATATCAACAATTGTGGCGCCAAGTTAAATTCTGTTAATTTAATATCACAAAATTTACTAAATCTAATGATA
>NW_017257908.1:12155-23474 GCF_001594055.1 Mycetomoellerius zeteki
TTTGTACAAACGATTTGATATCAACAACTGTGGCGCCAAGTTAAATTCTACTACAAAATAAAAAGTAAAACCTAAGTGATACTATCTTTATTATTTACCTAATCCAAATGGTACCATCTTTAATTTTTATATAATTAAAAAATTTAATTTAAATAGAAAAATTTTTCATGTAAAAACACTTGGCGCTGCTAGATCTCGATATAATAACATGGTAGTATAATAGTTATATTACATTATATTACTCACCTCGTTTTCCTGCTCAGTTTGTTGATCTGCGTAATCGCTCATCATTTTGACAAAATTCAAATTGTAGCGATCATTGGCTATTGTCGCTACAACTTAAATAAATCGAACTACAGAAGCGACTGACAGCGACGACTTTCAAGCGACTGATGGAGTCGCGTGACTCTCCGATCGCTACAAAAGTTGCGACCAATCGCCGCCATGAAAAGGTACCTTAAGAAAACTCAGCGGCGACCGGAGTGAACTTACCAAGATAAGGCACCAGTGATTCAGCACACGCGGAGCGCACGTGGCCCCTCACCACCGATAGGATGCCGGTGACTCAAGCGCACCCACGGCGCTACTGTCCACGACGCCTCGATGGAACAAAGAACTGTAACGAACTAGTAGGGGAACATCCATCGCCTATATAAACCGCTCCATCCGAGTGCACCCTCAGAGTATGTACAGAGTATGTACAGAGTATTCGACAGAGTATAAGCTTAACATCAGAGTATGAAGTGCAGTCTATAGAGTACAGAGTAAATTCAAGCGCAGATTTCTATACTACACT
The DNA here is from genome assembly GCF_001594055.1 of Mycetomoellerius zeteki. Lineage (NCBI taxonomy): Eukaryota > Metazoa > Arthropoda > Insecta > Hymenoptera > Formicidae > Mycetomoellerius > Mycetomoellerius zeteki. The sequence continues at coordinate 12,952 of NW_017257908.1, forward strand.
AGATCGCTAACTTAAGTAGTGGGGAGTGAAGCAACCAATGTTAGCGTAAGGCAATCAGCTCTTCACACAGAGATTCAGAATATCAGTGAGAAAGGGCATTTAACCAATAACGAAGACAGCAATTATTTTAACTATCCTTTATTAACCGTAGCGTCTCTATGCTAGGTTCGAAAGCAACTAACTATAACACGGTACACAAACCGGCAGACAGTAAGTCCCACGGCACCACGCATGCGCATGACAACAAACGGAAAATATACAAGGCTTACTTCAATAATCAATCAGTATTATCCGCATTGCAAATGACCGACATTTCTGTTTTTTTGTATAATTACATCGTATTTTGTGAAATGTATGTTCAATAGTTTCAATAAAAATACAATTAAAAATTTTCAAAATGCCACAAATTTGTTGTATAAAACATTGTAAAAAAGTTCGACGATCGGGTTTGCATTTCTTTACGTAAGTATGTCTCAAATTCCTATATTCTACGAAAGTATAATTGAAAAATTACATTATTTAAGGTTAATTTTAAATAATTTACACTTATTTAATGTTTTATAGGCGTAATACTGTAAATAATTATTTTATAAATATATTAGGTTCCCATTTAAGAGAGAAGAAATTTTTAAGAAATGGATTGAGATGATTGGACAAGATAATTTTAAGCCTGCAAAACACAGTGTGATCTGTAGTGATCATTTCACTCCAAATGATTATGAGATAAGACCAGGTGCATACAAACCGAGATTGAAAGAATGTGCAGTTCCAATTCGCTATAACAATAATGATGAAAACATTTCTGTAGAAATTTCAGAGAATTTATTGCCAGAAGTGATAGAAAATAATTCAAATATTGAACATTCACAAAAGGTACATTTGTCATTATATGTACATAATATGCATTCAAATAAAATGTTATAATTTTTTTAGAATAAACTTACGAGGAAACGCAGCATATCAATTGATCCAAATGAAGATGTATCATTTTTAAATAAAAAATGCATAAAGCGTAGAAAAATTGGAATAGAAGGAATTAAAACTCCGAGAGCTGATGCTTATTCTCCAAGAAAGAAAAAAATGCAAAAAAAAATAAAAGTCTTTTGCAACAAAAAGTACGACGTCAAGAAAATAAAATAAAATGCCTCACAGATTTGCTTAAGAAATTATCGTAAGATTTAAATAATTTTTCAATATATTACATTCACGCTGTTAAAATTACAAGAAGCTGATATTATATTTGTAGTAGTACGATGGCAAACAAACTGTTGATATTCCAAAAAATTCTTTTTTAATATTTTTGCTGCAGTCTGTTGCTATGTTTTTTGTTATATGTAATATCATGTCGACGGTCTATGTTATCACGGTGTCATTTCTTATTAAAAAAATTAGAATAATTTATATTCTCGTATTTCTTACAATAGGGATAAGAAATTAATTGAAAGTAATGCATTTGAATTAATTAATCATCAATTGGTGGAATGACTGCAGCTTTATTTGAGAGTGAATGGAAAAATCACAATCATGCAAATACCGGAGTCCGATATTCAAAAGAACTGAAGAACTTTGCATTAACTGTCCATTACTATTCTCCAAAGGCTTATAATTATTGCAGGTTTTTATAATCATCCTATTACGATATTGTAAAAAATAATCATATTTTATTCAAGTTTAGTGGCAATTAAACCATTGGATAGAAAAATAGACTATCCGCAATGATAAGGCAGGATCAAAAAGTTACATTAAAAGTTAATTTTTTTTACATTAAATTGATTTTTTGATTCTGTTATTAACGCAGATAGCGTCTTATTTTTCACAGTGGTTCAATTATACTATACTATTAATTAACGTTCAATTATACTATACTATTAATTAACGTCTCGTGCTTTTTTATATCATTGATAATGATTTAATATACATCGAATTTTTGTATTATAAATATAATTACATAAAAATACATTAAAAAAAAAATACATTATAAAAGTACATTTAAACACTATGAGTGGCTGGTTGTTAATCGCAATGTGATCAACGAGTGCCACTCATTGTATTACTATTGACATATTATAATATATGTGACATGTGATGCGCTGTCACACTGTTGTGATTTAATTTAATATTTTATTTATATTTTCAAACATAAATATATTATTTTCCTTTCTTTATTCGAGTCTGGCTACTTTCTCATTAAATAACCTTTTCCCTTAAACAAATATTTTTTTAATATATGATTTTTATACCTTTAAATATAAGTATTTATATTCTTAACCTTTATTTTTAATTGTTAGTATGAGAATAAAAATTTTATTCGTTTAAATGTTGGCGCGATTGTACGTGTCATAAATGGCGACGTATCCTATCCATGCTTCAATTTGCTTTACCCCCACTACCTAAGTTAGCGATCTAGTGTAGTATAGAAATCTGTGAGTGCAACGTCAGCTTACACCGAGTATACCTCGTATACCGAGTCTAAGCCAGACAGTCTACAAAGTCATACTCTCCGCGCGTCCGCCGTGCGTCAAGATCCCGTAAATCCGGAATTTAGAATTGATTTTATAATTATAATAAGTTGTATACGTATTCAGTAATTATATACATATCAGTTAAGTTTAAATTCAGTATTTTTCGCAATAAGTTTTATTACAGTTTTTAAGTTGGGGGGAATTTGGGGGGATTATTAATATTTTCAGATTTGATTGCGTTGAAAGTCCGACAACCATATCGGCACGCAATTATCATTTCTGAAATTAATTCATTTAAATGAATTTACAATAGTTCAACATCTTAACGTTCTGACCGTTATGGCGCTTCTTAATTTAAAATTATTATGTTTAAATTCAGTGTTTTTATTCAATTGCCTATCCTCATTAAATCTATCTTAAATAATTCTAACGCGACGAATTAAACTATATAATATAAACGATACATCAAGCTGCTACCAACAATCAGAAGGAAGGAAGGAAGGAAGGAAGCCAATCAATTCGACGCATTTCAATTAACAACGAAAGGTAGGAAGAAAACAGTATTTACAACATAACACTTTTATTAATTATAGTCGTGTATTTGCATGGGTAGCAAGGTTGAATTACACCTCGCCACGGGAGCAGTGCATAATTTCATAATTATCAATTAATAATTACATTGCCAATTGCATCGAATGAGACGCTGAGGTTGAATTACACCTCACCGACTAAAATCTTTGTAACTGAGCATTGTCAACTATATACATGTGTCCGTTGCTAAGGCCATTAAGGAACCGACAATTGAGTCAAGCCGCTGCTCTCACAGCCTTTTTGGACACAGCCACGTGTTGCATGACCACGTATTTCGTAGCCGACGGGAATACCATTTGTCAAAGGTGCCACAAAAATAATTCCTTTTTGCCGTCGCACCCTCAAAGCCGTATAACAAAACATTACTTACACATCAAAACGCAACTTGTAGAATATCATGGCGCCAACTGTAATCTCGTAATACCAACATCTAGATTCACTCACACGTGTCCTGCATGCTTATCCATTTTGAGACAGTACGAGCAATTTTCACATCTCATCTTCGCAGAAATCGGAGATTCCATTATAATTCCAGTTAACGATATCTTGCACTTATAGTATCCCCAGTTACTCATGTGTCCACCAACCTCCCAGTATTTCCAAATTCCTAGTAACACGAACAGGACTCTCCCATTTCAACGCTGGGCAGATACTGCGTCTGGATGTCTCGCGAAATATTACAATCATAGAATAAACAACGCCATTGTTAAGTACAAAATTACATGATTGGATTTGATCGATTTGGCGCCTGGCGCCAACCTTGCCGCATGCGCTATACGTCCCGATAGAGGATCGCGATTATTGGAACCGCGCGTGCGTTGTTGCGACCGTTTGGGTCGGCTGGCGAGCGCGCCACCTTTTTCCTCCTACTCTCCCGCGTGTAAGTTGCGCGCGCATTTCTTCTTCATTCTCTGCCATCTTTGTACGACGAAAAACCACCGACAAGAAACCGCTATACTGCCGTTACATGTGTATCCACGAGTGCAAGCCGAATAAACTTATACTAAATAAGAGAAGCTTACTTTACTTCTCGACCACCTCCGAACGCGAAGAGAGGGATCCGCGTCTTCACCAAGGTGGGAGTGCGCGTCTCAAGTAAACAACGCGTACAGACAAAACATTGGTCCTTCGAGCCGGATCCAGCCATTTTGGATCAAAGGCTGCTCATCGGATACATGCAAGAACGGCTGCTAGTATTCTAGTATTACGAGTTCCTTCGACGAAGTCCAGATACTCTACGGGCACCACAGGTGAGTGACAGCGGCACGCTTAACCTGCAATCACGGCGAGGTCTAGTGCCAAGGCAGCCCGCCATTCCACGGTGCCGATTCATACGAGTGCCAGGGCGTACCCGCATGCGCCGTGCGCATTATCACTAGCACGAGAAGCGAGGATCGGTAGCGACGAGCAGATCTGCATCATCAGTCGTTCATCAACCGGACTCGCCCTTGGGAAATCAGACGAGAGGAACGAGAAGGCACCTGGCGGCAATTCCCTTCAAGAATCGTCGTTCTTCGCTATTGCATCGGCGAGGCACCGTTAGATTAAGACGCACAGGTATCGCGCGCTGCGTAGTCAGGTAAGGCTATCTAGATCGACCTTTGGAAACGTTTGTGTACATTATTCTATCGCCGTCTATTAATTTAAAATGTCCGTCGAAAACATTACTGCTCTAAAAAGACAGCGGACGACCATTAAGTCGTCGTGTACGCGTACGAAAACATACGTGGATGCGGTCACGTCCCTTACGCCGTCGGTAATAGCGCAACTTGAGGAACGCAAGTTAAAGCTGGATCTCAGTTGGTCGGGATATAATACCGTTCAATCGCAAATAGAAGCATTGGATGAAAATGAAGGCAGCGATCGTTGAGAGTTCAAGGAGGCATATTACGCGTTATCGGCGAAATTAAGAGAGAAACTAACTATATCTGTGCCATCGACGCGTAATATGGTGCCATCGCCATCCAATGTCTCCGATACTTATAGTTCCGTGGCGCATGTTCGATTACCGAAATTGAATCTTCCGAGTTTTAGCGGTAAATACGACGAGTGGTTTCCATTTTTTGACGCCTTCAATTCAATTATACATTCCAATGCTTCGCTCAGTAACGTTCAAAAATTGCAATACTTACGCTCTTCTCTTTCCAGTGAGGCCAGTGATGTCATCAGTTCGCTGGAAATCTCGGATTTCAATTATGAGATTGCCTGGCGATTATTGAAGGAGCGTTATGATAACAGAGAGAGAGAATCATTGTGCATACACATATTAGAGCCATCATGGACCTTCCATCTATGTCTAAGGAGAATTCCAGCGAGCTGAGGCTAATTGCGGATGGCGCGTCCAAGCATGTACGTGCCCTACAAGCACTCCAGCGCCCAACAGCCCACTGGGATGATATTCTTGTGTATATTCTAAGCGCTAAGCTCGACACAATCACTCTGCGAGAGTGGCAGTCCTCTTTGGCCGGCACGGAGCTCCCGACTCTGAAGCAGATTATCGAGTTTATATCGCATCGCTGTCAGATTCTAGAAGCGACAGGCAAGTCTTCAATCGTTTCAACCAAAAGTAACAATCCGCGTAATTCGTTACAGGCAAGGCGCCAGTCCGCATGTACGGCAACAATCGGTTATAAATGCAGTTTCTGCCAAGGCGACCACTCGATTTATAAATGCAAGGATTTTCTAGCCCTTCCAATACCGCGTAGAAATTCAGAAATCCGTAGCCGCAAAATCTGTATCAATTGTTTACGTTCTACAACGCATGTAGCTAGCAAATGCCCTTCAGGCGGTTGCAAAAATTGTAAGGCCAAACATAATGCGCTACTGCACACGACAACCGTTACTAGCACACAAGATCACGACAAGGAAAATTGCGCGAATCAGGTTATAGCCACGTCTCAAGCGACCTTGGCCACACACGCGTCGAGTCTCTCTGACAATAAAGGTGCTATACTCTCGACTGCCGTGGTGTACATCTATGATAAAGAAGACAGGCTCATCGAGGGCCGTGCATTGTTAGATTGCGGTTCGCAGGCTAACTTTATTTCCAGGAAATTTTTAACCAAGCTTGGCTTAAAACCAAGATCGATAAGCGTAGTTATCTCAGGGGTGGATGGCGCGACCACCACGTCTAATCAGAGCGTCCGCTTGAAGCTTCAATCTCGCTTAAATGCATATTCAACAGACATCGAATGTATTGTCACCGAGCAAGTGACGGGCAAACTACCCGCGGCCACCTTAGATCGTGGGGCTTTCGACATTCCTCGCAATTTAGAGTTGGCTGACCCGCATTTTTATAAATCATCTAAGGTTGATTTATTACTAGGTGTCGACGTATTCTGGGACTTGGTATGCGTGGGGCAGGTGCAGTCCTCACCCAAACACCCAACTCTGCAAAAGACGCGTTTAGGGTGGATCTTGGCCGGTCGAATCGGCCTTTCATCGAGCAATCCGCGAGGGGTAAGCACCTTTCACGCGACTATAACTAACGCACAGATACACGACCAGTTAAACCTCTTCTGGCATCAGGAAGGTTGTGTTGGGCGCCCCATTGATCGTACCCTCGTGGAGATTCGGTGCGAACAACACTTCTTAAACAGCGTTTCCCAAAACCCAGATGGTAGATTTGTGGTAAGGCTTCCCATCAAGGAGCATATAATCAGCGAAATAGGTCGTTCAAGGGACATAGCGTTAAAGCGTCTAAAGAACCTCGAGAAACGTTTTGATCGTGATCCTAACCTAAGAGTACAATATACGGAGTTCATGAATAAATATCTAACATCAGCGCATATGAAGGTTGTAGATGAACATTCCGACGAAGTTTTTTACTTACCGCATCATTGCGTTTTTAAGGGCTCTGGTCAATCTTCCAAAATCCGCATTGTCTTTGATGCATCGTGCAAAAGTAACACAGGCGTCAACGATGTACTCACAGTAGGGCCTGTTGTGCAGCAGGACTTAATGTCCATTTTACTACGATTTCCTACACATCGCTACGCTATCTCGGCTGATATAATTAAAATGTATCGACAGATTTTGGTGGATCCTTCGTAGACGAGACTGCAAAGAATATTGTGGCGCGATAATGTAAGATCGGACATCAAGGGATTTGAGTTAACGACAGTTACGTACGGTACTTCCTCCGCCTCATATTTAGCGACGAGATGTCTGACATACTTGGCGGAACAACATGAAGCGACGTTTCCGGTAGGATCAAGATGCGTCAGGCAAGACTTTTATATGGACGATATGCTCACGGGGGCAGACACGATTACTGAAGCCGAGTTAATAGTAAAGGAAGTTACGCAATTACTACGACTAGGTTTATTCGAACTCAGTAAATGGGCATCAAATTGCCCACAGTTACTCGATTATGTGGGTGGTCAGCATGGTGACTCAATCGTCATTAGTAGTAGCGAACATCCACGCGTATTGGGAGTTTTATGGAGCCAAGCAAACGACAAGTTAGGGTTTTCGTATAAGACGAACGTAGATCATCATACGGTATCAAAGCGCGCAATATTATCAGAAACCGCTAAATTGTTCGATCCCTTAGGAGTGCTAGGGCCTATTATAGTTACGGCAAAAATCATCCTCCAAGAGCTTTGGCAAGCGGGTTGTCAATGGGATGAATCCGTTCCTCAAGCCATACAATCACGATGGCTAAAATTCAAATCGCAGTTACCTGAGATAAACAGATTGCAAATTAATCGATGCGTCAAATTTGCTTCAGATCCTCGTCACGTTCAAATATATGGGTTTTGTGATGCCAGTCAGTGTGCCTATGGAGCATGCATATACGTCCGAACGGAGGGTAGCAACGAGTATCGCTTGGAGATTCTCTGTTCAAAATCTCGCATTGCACCTCTCAAGACGGTGTCTCTGCCAAGGTTGGAACTATCCGCAGCATTGTTACTAGCTCAGCTGTTGGAAAAGGTTAAAGATTCTTTTGACCTATCGCAATATGACATCTTCCTTTGGTCGGACTCGACGATAGCATTAAATTGGTTGACTTTACCTTCCCGGAAGTGGACAGCCTTCGTGGCCAACCGAGTCGGTGAAATACAACGTATCACTAGGATAGAGTGTTGGGCTCACGTTTCCTCTGCTGATAATCCTGCGGACGTGTTATCGCGTGGGCTCAATCCCCACGAGCTGGCAAACTCTTCATTGTGGTGGCAAGGCCCCGCCTTCCTACGATCTCCTCAAGATAAATGGCCAAGCGGTGGATTCAATCGACTCGCGAATGGCATGCCGGAGGCGCGGGTAGTCTCTGCAGTCGTAGTTTCTTTGGAAGGTTCCGTAATAGATGAATTGACAGGCAAATTCTCTAGTTTAAATAAAATATGTCGCATTTTGGCCTATTGCCTTAGGTTTCGCAGGGCGTGTCGCCCGAATCCGCCGACTAGGTTTGCCTCACATGACGAAATGTTACGCGCACTAAATATAGCATGTAGTACAATACAAAGGGCCTCGTTCCCCGAGAAGTATAAGGCATTAAACAAGGGGGGACCCATCAGCACATCCAGTAAATTGCTCTCACTATCTCCCTTTATGGATGAAATCGGTCTAATTCGCGTGGAAGGCAGGTTGAAAAACTCCAATCTAGGCGAGGCGCGACACCCGATATTGCTCCCTCGCGAACACGATTTTACAAAACGCGTGATAAATCATGAACATGTATGTAATATGCATGCCGGCGCGCAGGCTACTATGGCCGCCGTAAGACAGCGCTTTTGGCCTCTTGCACTACGGTCTAGTACGCGCAAAATCCTTCGGAACTGCATAACATGCTTCAGAGCCAAACCGGTTCCATCAGAGGCATTCATGGGCTCCTTGCCGGCCAGTCGCGACACGGTATCAATGCCATTTTCGCATTGTGGCGTAGACTACGCTGGTCCAATTGTAATCAAAGAGGTCAAACGTCGAAACGCCCGTAATAGCAAGGCATACATTTCCATTTTCGTATGCTTCGCCACAAAGGCGGTGCATATTGAACTAGTGAGCGATCTCACTTCGGACGCGTTCATCGGTGCGCTTAGATGTTTTATATCCCGAAGAGGTAAACCGATATGTATATACTCTGACAATGGAACTACATTTACAGGAGCTAACAACCAGCTTAAGGAGATCCGAGACTTCCTCAATTCTCAGCAAGTGCAAACGGATGTAAAACAATTCCTTTGCGAACAAGAAACTGCGTGGAGCTTCATCCCACCTAACGCGCCTCACTTCGGAGGATTGTGGGAGGCAGCCGTGAAGGCGGCCAAGTATCACATGTCGCGAATCATTGGCAAGGCTCACTTAACCTTCGAGGAGTTGCAGACGGTACTTGCTGAGATTGAGGCAATCTTGAATTCGCGTCCTCTTACACAATTAAGTAGCGACCCGAATGACTTCTCCTACCTCAGTCCAGGGCATTTTCTGGTCGGAACGGTTATGAATAGCCTTCCTTGCCGAGACTTATGCGACGTGAACGAGAACCGACTGACGCGATGGCAGCGAGTAGACCAGATGAGACAGCATTTTTGGAAAAGATGGAGCACCGAGTATCTCCATTCCCTGCAAGAGCGCCTTAAGTGGAAGGTCAACAAAGGTGCACAATTAAAATCTGGACAGCTCGTGCTCGTAAGACAACAAGGCCTAGCTCCGATGCAATGGTTATTAGGGCGAGTCCAAGAAGCTCACATCGGTTCCGACGGTATCGTACGGACCGCTACTGTTCAAACGATCAAGGGGTCATGCGTGAGACCTCTCTCTAAACTAGCGATACTGCCTATAGAGTCATAAGATACGCTATTGTATGCTTTCTCTCCCTGAGATTGTAATATTCCTCAAAGGGAATTCGTCTGTGCTGTCATTTTTTTAGTTGATAAGAAAGCCTTTTTTTTGAAAATTCATAGTTTATATGCGATGCATTCTTTAAGATCCTAGCAAGCGTTAGTTAATTAAGGTACAAGCTAGTTTTCGTTTTTGTGTGTGTTCTTGTTGAAAGCACGTCCTTTCAAAGGGGGCGGCGTGTTAAGTACAAAATTACATGATTGGATTTGATCGATTTGGCGCCTGGCGCCAACCTTGCCGCATGCGCTATACGTCCCGATAGAGGATCGCGATTATTGGAACCGCGCGTGCGTTGTTGCGACCGTTTGGGTCGGCTGGCGAGCGCGCCACCTTTTTCCTCCTACTCTCCCGCGTGTAAGTTGCGCGCGCATTTCTTCTTCATTCTCTGCCATCTTTGTACGACGAAAAACCACCGACAAGAAACCGCTATACTGCCGTTACATGTGTATCCACGAGTGCAAGCCGAATAAACTTATACTAAATAAGAGAAGCTTACTTTACTTCTCGACCACCTCCGAACGCGAAGAGAGGGATCCGCGTCTTCACCAAGGTGGGAGTAACAACGCGTACAGACAAAACAGCCATCGTGTGCTCTGAATGTTACGAGGATAAATCAGCTTATGACCGCAG
>NW_017257909.1:0-10811 GCF_001594055.1 Mycetomoellerius zeteki
CGATACGCTCCATGGGACTGCACCCTTAGTTCTTCTCTATACATCGAGACGGTTAACAACTCACCCGCCTCAATTCTTCAGAATAAAGAATCTCTGATATTATATTCGTCTACGTTGTTCACGCAACTTATCTCTCCCTTCACAATACAAAAGGTAAAAACAGACGCGAAAGTTTGCAAACAGGTTCAGTATTTCAAAAATCAGTTGCGGGCCCGATATTCCTGGGTTTTGATTGATGACCGGTCAGCCAATCAGCAAGCGAATCTCGTTTGCGCTTCTCTTATAATATAGGACTCTAATGAAAACAGATTCCAGCTAAGGCACCTATTCATACCAATATCGGACTTAAAAATTCTTAGTACTAAGAAATCGTTCACTGTGACATTTGTAAACTTTTTTCTAGACGACTAGAGAATTCCTTCTAGTGCAAAATAAAGTTGGCATAAAAGATGTCTCTACAGAGTACTTCCGCGACACCTAGGACGGAATCCATAAACGTTGCTAAAGATTCGAGATGGTCTTAAGTTAGTGCATGAACCAATCAGAGAGCCGTATTAACCACTGACAAGATAGCAGACAAATTGAATATTTCTGATTTATTTATGTCTATATAATTTGGGAATCGTTTGGGGAAATTTGGGAAAAGCATTTAAACATTTGGGAAATAGTATTTTTCTTGTAATTAATAAATTTTATCATGTGTCAAGTTAGCAGACAGCGATCTTATTTAATGTGTTTTATGAATGGAATCGATTAGAAATTATTTGGGGAAGATGTCTTCATTATTATTTTCATTTAGGAAAAGTCACTATTTGGTAATATTCAATAGATTTATACATTACGAAAACGAACAAAGCCCGGGTGTAGTATGGGTGTAGTACAATGAATATAGTAAATCTAAAATCGTCAAAAATTAATCAATTAAACCCGGATCTAATTATGCGTAGTAAGAAATTATGTGTGTGTGTGTGTATGTGTAGTAAGAAATCAACTTAATTATATTCGACTAATTTTCTTCACTTTCAACTGTGATTGATCAATTCCTTATGACTTAAAGCCGGAATCAGATTACGCATTGAAGATTGAGATTGAAGATTGAAAAATTCAAGTTTGACCAATCGAAACGAAAGGAGCTAAAATTTCTTTGTCCTTATTGGTTAAATTTCAATCTTCAATCTTCAACCTCAATCTTCAATGCGTAGTCTGATTCCGGCCTAAGGCTTTCTACATTTATTGTACCATCCGAGTGAAGTTTGAGAACGCAGTCTAATAGCGTTTTCCACTGGGAAAACTGGTGCAACACTGGTGCGCACTGAGTGCAATTTTGTTGTTCCACTGTGAAAAGCAGTTCAGTGTTTAATGTTCCACTGACAAAACTTGTGCAAAAAACTTGTACTGAGTTCAACTTTCGCTCCACTGTCTTTGAAGTCAGTGAAGACCTTTCAAATACGATAGGCATACGTTAAGGCATGATATTAAATTATTTTAATTAATAACAATAATATTTTTAGTTTCTGCGTATCTAGTAAAATAGCTAGCATTAATATGTCAATGTTCAAAATCATTAAACTAATGATTTATAACAATAATATTTTTAGTTTTTGCATATCTAGTAAAATAGCTAGCATTAATATTTCAAACTAAAAATATTATTGTTATAAAAAAATTATAAAAAAATTAATAAATAATCGAGGATGTTCAGGAGGATCAGGAAACACGGTAGTGTCTCGGCGCTAAGCTAAGCGCAACGACACTGCCGTGCCTCCTTTACGCGAGCCGGCGAGTTGCGGGTAATTGAGATTTTGTAATAACCCGGGTAAAAAAGTTTTATATATGATTATATAAACCATGTGTTCTTTTGAGTCTGCACTATTACTGCACTAATGCAGTTTTCATATAAACCATGGTGGAAATAACAAGGTGAAGCATTCCGTAGGATGCGCAGTCGTTCATGTCACGAGCCAATCACCTTATGGTATTAAATGCATGAAATGAAGATGGCTGCTCTTAATCTATCCTTGTCTATCAAGTAGCGGCTAGCATCATTGCATCATTATATCAATAACTTGTCGAGGGAACCACATATCTTTGACAAACTCATAGACGCAGTCCTCGATGAAATAAAAAATGCTTTTCCAAGAAAAGTCATATCATGCCTCGTTCGAACACGAACGTACATAAGACTGAAAAATTTAAATCTCAGAATTAAAAATAATAATACTGTCCACAAAAAATATAAAAAAAACTCGTCATTTGAGTAACAAAACTTATATTTGAGTTTATGTGATCTTTTTGAGTTATGAAATAATTTTTTATTTTATTTGAGTTGTGAAATAATTTTACTTGTATTACGTTAAGTGCTGAAATTCTTTTATTTTGTTACTTTTTAGTCATAATTTAAAAAAAAACGACTGAAAGAGGAAATATATTATATTTTTATTAATTTTTACATTTTCTTGCATAACTTTCTTTATCATTCTTCATCTTAAGTCCATTAGTACATATTTAAAGTACATATTTAAAAAAAATTATTTTTATTCGCAATTCGCGATATCAAAAAAGAAATCCATGTTTTCATTCATATTTTTTATTTTATTTTTTTATGTTAAATTATTTTCTATACCAATTCTGATTTTAAAATGCGCGCCTGCAAATAATACCACGCACTGATTGGTTTACTAATTCACGCTGTCGCCATTATGCGCATTAATGCTTCACCTTGTTATTTCCACCATGATATAAACCTAGCACGGCGCTAGTGCTGCACCAGTGGTGCATGCATCCGAATACTTAGCAAAGTCAACTTACAGTCGACATATCGACGTTTGTGCTGTTAGGGTATATATATGTTTCTGTAATTTCTAAGATCGTATAATCCGAGATAAATAATTGAGTTTGTTTTTAGATAAATTTTCTTCTTCATTGTATATTTTTATGTTTAAAGTTTATTATTTCGAAATCCGAATAATATTTTTCCCAGTGGAAAACGCTATAACATTGGAGTATTCGGATTTCGAAGTAATAAACTTTGAACATAAAAATATACATTGAAGAAGAAAATTTGTCTAAAAACAAACTCAATTATTTATCTCAGATTATACGATCTTGGAAAATTACAAAAACATATATGTACCCTAACAGCACAAACGTCGATATGTCGACTGTAAGTTGACTTTGCTAAGTAAGGCCTTTAAAGTCGACTGTAAGTACAGATGTCCTTTAAATGTCGACTTTAGAACATCTAATGTGATTTACGCTCACAAAGCTTAAATATGGAATCATTCCTTGTTGTTTAACTATAGTTAAACAAGGACGAATGTTGTTCATGAGCGTTGTGGGCATGAATCGGATCACAGCCTAGGCTACGTTCCAAAACGTCCTCTCTGAGGAAGATTTTACTCTATATGCTATAGCATACGTTACGTGTGCTATATATTTTAAGTAAAATTTTCCTCGGAGAGAACGTTTTGGAATGTACTCCTAGAATACATATTCTATAGACATTTTTTAAGTAGTCGACTTTAGAAATGGGAAAAACAGTTCTTTTTAGTGAATTAGTTAATACGAACTAGTTCACTGAAAAGATCCGTTCATCAAAACAGCTCGCCGCGAACTACTCGCCCAAAATATTCCACATGCGTTGTATTACTATTGGGCACGCATTAATGGCTCGAGCTAGAGTTCTAGAACTATTAGAGAAGTGCGACCAGTGTTAAGCGTCCTGATTGGCCATTGTAATGGCCAGTCATGAGACTTAGACGGGGAGCACAGACTCTTGCATAATGCATAACACATAATGCATAAGAAAATGAACCAATTAAAGTCCTTCATTTCCTTCCTTTCCGTGAAATGAAGAACTTTGATTGGTTCATTTTCTTATGTATTATGCGTTATGCATTATGCAAGAGTCTGTGTCTGAGCCTTTATTCCTTGGTATTACAATTAAATGATTTCGGACGCACAGATTTTCAGCACTGGCAGTGAATTTCGGAACGCACTCTATTCTATGTCTAATATCTATAGACGCGTGCTCAATTGCTCATAAGTCTGCTGAACGCAGCCATTGTGTCGCTACCGGTCTCGATAGATCGTCGATTGGTGGCGCTAGTCGCGATCTTGTAAACGTCCCAAAATTGGCATATCTATTATCTGGCAATATTTGCACTTGACGCTTCCATGTAAAGGCACCTTTAGACTCTTCATTTATTTGTTTATTAAACCAAAATATTAACAAAGGTCATTCATCTACTTGTTAGTTTACTTTCTATGTGCTTCTTTGTCTGTACTGTTAGCGTTTTTTAATCTTTATTGTTATCCAGGACTGAGTTGTTCCACCTTTCGGTAAGCTTCAGCTCACTGTTTTACTCTTTTAAGTTCGGAAACCTCACCCAAGTATCCCCGTGTATCGTCTTATTCTTGTTGTTCACCCTTGTTAAACAAGGATAAGACGATGCACGGGGGCATCATTCAGGTGATGTTTCTGAATGCAACCTTACTCTCTTATGTTCTTACTTTTTTATTCTTTTATTTATCCAATAGGTAAATTATCACATAGTTTATTCGAAAATAGAACAGCCGATCCTAAGTGAAGCTAGATTTGTATTAGAGTATACAATTAAAATGAATCGTAAACGGAGTCCATCATGGGATCGTTTCAAAGTTATGGAAGATAATAAAGCTAAGTGCAAATACTGTAGTCAGCATGTCAGTGTTGCTGGTGGTTCTATTGGAAATTTGATAAGACACTTGAAAACCAAACATCCCACATTAAATTTGAATAACGAGAAAACTGATCAAGTTAATAATAAGGACGTCAAAATTAATGAAAATGTCAATGACGATGATGATGATGATACAGTGTCTAGTTCTGGTTCTGACATTCAAGGAGTAACCAATTCGAATATTACTGCGACTTCGAACAAAACAAACACACAATTAAATATTACAAATTTCTTTGTCCAATCTGTTGCTTTATGTAAATCGAAACGGTTCGATGCACAATTGATAAAAATGATTGTAAAAGAGTACCATCCTTTTTCAATCGTGGAAAACTCTGAATTTGTCAAATTTGTTAAATTGCTTTGTCCAGGTTATTCTCTACCAACACGAAAAACTGTATCCAATAATTTATTACAGCAATTATATTTGTCAACTTTGGGAGAAGTTAAAATAGACTTGAAAAAAGCTAGTGCAGTTTGTCTTACAACAGACTCTTGGACATCTGTAAACAACGAAAGTTTTACCGCTATAACAGCTCATTATTTGGATTCTAAATTTCAATTGAAGTCAATATTATTAGAATGTTTATCATTTCACAGTAGGCACACAGCAGAAAATATATCAAGGTGTTTAAAAGATTGTGTACAAAATTTTAATTTAGAAGATAAAATCATTTGTTGTGTTACTGATAATGCAGCTAACGAAGTTGCCGCTATTCGACTTTGTAATTGGCGCCATTTACCATGTTTCGTACACTCGTTAAATCTTGTAGTACAGCAGAGTTTGAAAGAGATTTCAAATGTAACAGTAAAAGTTAAATCTATAGTTGAATACTTCGAACGAAGTTCTTATGCTCTTTCAAAATTACAATCAATGCAAGAACAGATGAAGTTACCAAAATTGAAACTCAAGCAGGATGTCATAACTCGATGGAATTCCACATACGACATGCTAAATAGAATTCTACAAATCAAAGATTCCGTTGTTTCCACAATAGCAGTTTTACAATGTGATGTACCATTGTTAACAAGTCAAGAATGGAACATTATCGAAAAGAGCGTGGAAATACTTAAGATTTTTAATGATTTTACGATAGAAATGAGTGCAGAAAAAAACATTACAATATCCAAAATTATACCTCTCGTTAATATCATGAATAAAAAAATTAATGATTACTATAATGATGGACCAACATCAATCGAAGTAATGCAAATGGTGAAGAGTTTGAAGGACTTATTGAGTCATCGTTTCAAATATGCAGAAGACAATGAATTGTTGTGTCAAGCTACTATTCTTGACTCAAGATTTAAAAACCATGGATTTTCTAACGAAACAAAATTTTCTTCCGCTTATGAAGCACTAAAATTAAAAGTTCGTGCTGTAAAGTTGAATGAGCTTCAGTCTACTAATAATAACAATACACTCATCGAGTCTCAACCGACAAATTTAAGTTTATGGGAGGATTTTGATAGGAAAGTTAAACGAATTTGCGGTGCAAATAATCCTATGGCATCAGCAATTATCGAGATGGACAAATACCTCCAAGAGCCACTTTTGTGTCGCACAGAAGATCCATTAATATGGTGAAAAGAAAGAAAAATGGTGTACCTTCGTCTTTTTCAAATAGTCACAAAAAGATTATGTATAGTAGCAACATCTGTTCCATGTGAACGAACATTTTCTAAAACTGGTCAAGTATAATACAATACTTACGCAAAGACGAAACAGGTTAACTTCATCTAAAGTTAATAAAATTATGTTTCTTAATCATAATTTATAAGTTTACATTTTTTGTTCGCAAAAAGTATTTCATTGCGATAATATTTGTTTTCTTTTTACTAGAAGGATTATATGTTTCATTTTCGTTTTGATTTTTTTTTAAAGTTTACTAAAATTATATGTATTTTAACTATACATCGTATAATATTTTATTTTTCACAAGTAAAACAAATTAATTTTATTTTGCTTTTAGGTATCTAAGATTTTTAGATATGTAGGTTTCTTTTTAATTGAAAGAATATATTATATTGTATTATTGTTTTATTTTTGTTTTGACTTTATCTAGTCTACTACAAATATATTTTCTTAATTATAGATTTCTTAGCTGTAGATTACAATGTTATATTTTTTGCAGATACAAAGAACTAATTTTATGTATTTTGTTTTTAGATATTTAAATTTTCGTTTTTTCAATTGAAAGATTGTAATATTCTATTTCTGTTTTTATGTTTATTTTAATGTAAATGTAATAAATGCAGTAACAAAAATGTTTTTTCCCTTGATTGTAATATTAATAATAATTATTTGTTTTTACTGATACAAATTTATTTAATACATTATGGCTGTGTTCTAAAATTAACTGCCAGTACTGAAAATAGTGCACGTAACGTAAACTGTAGCATTTTCGGTACTGAGATTTCTTGAAAAATATAGTTGCCAGTTTGGCATTTGTCGTTGGTCGATAAAGTAGTTCAATTTGACCTATTTAGTTTGAGAATTGTGAACTAGTTCATCTAGTTCACGTAAAAGATTCGTTCATTTGAACCGTTCGTTCGCGAACTACCCATCTCTACTGTGGACACGAGGCGATAGAGACGTGCGAGAGGACACAGGACTGCAGGAGAAAGAAAGCGGGTGTTGAGAGGATTCTGTGGTGAGACGAACATAAAGCCGCCGATTTCCGAATTGGATGGATCGCACGTATCCGCGAAATTGTCGTTGGATCCCGTGGGGTTGGATCCTTTCGCGAGTAACTGCGTCGCGGCTGCACGCACGCACCGCGTGGTCGTGCCATCCCGTCCGCTACCGTCTTGGTTTCGTTATAATTTCGAGGCAGTTATTTTGCACGCCCGCCGCGGCCACAGCTAGGTCATTTTGTATCGTATCGTCACGTCATAATTCTGTATCGTTTCGTCGCGTCATGATTTTGATCGTATTGTTATGCTGTAATTTTGTATCGTACTGTTGCGTCGCCGTTTCGTGTCGCGTACTATCGTCGTAGTAAATCCTAGATTTCAGAGGATGTTCTCGCGTATTCACGCATTCCGAAGATTTTCGTAACTGCGCCATGGATCTCCGTAACCGCGATACATGCGTCGCGTAGAATTACGCTAGAATCGAGAGCTCGTCCATCGGAGAAGAGAAGTTGTTACTTAATACCGCGTGTCGAAAACGTATCGCGGAGGCCAGAGCGCTTGCATACCGCAGAGTCAATCCGTCTGCCTGTACGTCGGAAACTGTGTAATTGACTTAGAGAATAGATTTTGTTATTATCTCATTGTTATTAATTCCATCTATTTTACTGTTCTCTCGCCTTACTCATTCTCCAAAAGATCCTCCGTTCCCGACCACGAACCACCCCCTCTGCCATTATCGTGGCTGAGTAGTCGGTTATTAGAGCCGTCCGCATTCGTGAGTCTGTACACCTCAGTATTTTCGAATGAGAACGTACCGAAAAGATCTAAGAAAGAGTGGCACGCTCTCTCGTGCCTGGCGCCCAATCATTGACGTTAAGTCTAGAGTATGTAAAATTTGAGAAAGCCGTTGTAGCGTTGAGCTTTTTTAATGTTGTCGCGAAGGTACCGACTAAAGAGAGGTAGAGCAATACTCGCGAACGCGCGACGAAGTGGTACCACGCTCGTGACCACGCGCGGTCGCAACACTTACATTTCTTTAAAATATTTAATATTGAATATTGTAATAAAAATGACATTAATGCAATAAGTAATATGTGAGGCATTCTCTCAGATTAATATCGTCAAATTATTTAAATTTTAAATTATGTATCGTGACAACCATATAAATTTCAATTATTTGATAAATTGTTTTTTACAATCGATCATGTATTCTCAATAATAGGTCTGTTCGCGTTGTTTGAAATCTCCAAAAATTTGTGAACTTAAAATGAGATAGATGTATATTTGGACGTTGTAAAGAGAGAAAGCGAAAATGATAAATGCAAAAAGTGCAAGCAACGCTAACAGACCAAATGACTAAAAATATTTTAAAGATTGGGCAATTTTTGTTATCTCTTGCTAAATATTTATATATAGCAGTGAACACATTAATATCACAGAATATTTTCACATGTGTATATTAGAACAATATTATTATTGATCTTATTGAATAATATTATCAATTTGAATGAAATCCAAGACAACTTTATCTTCTGATGATATTTCTTAATCTAATAATAATAAAATGATTGTAAAAATATTCTAAAGATTGTGCAATTTTCGTTATCTCTTGCTAAATATTTAGATACAGGGTGGACCAAATGAGTCTATAATTCACATGTGTATATTAGACCAATATTATTATTGATCTTATTGAATAATATTATCAATTTGAATGAAATCCAAGACAACTTTATCTTCTGATGATATTTCTTAATCTAATAATAATAGCCATACAGCACAGAATATTCCAGACATATTACAGCTACATTTGCTGTTATATTTACACTGTAATTTATATTATCCATGGATTTTTCATATTTTAAATCTTATTATTCTTTTACTTACTAAATTTATTTTATTCTTAAAAGGATATTTTTCTATTATATTTGACATTATTTGTATACATACCATATTAAATCTTCATAAAATATATAAATCGCAGCGATGGGATTGACTGTCTCATTTTGTGTACAAGATTTTACTTTAGTGTTTAAATCATTATATTGCTCCCATAATCCTGAAAGTCTTCTACAATAAGCAACAAAATGACCGGGATGACCTGCAACAAAACCTACCAATCTGGAACATTAAATTAATTATATTACTTGTTATTTCAAAATAATATGTAATTTAATATGTAATATAAAATTCAATATGTAATTTAATATGTAATTTAATATGTAAAAATCTGAGCTGATTTTGTTTTCAGTGCTCTTTTTAATTTTCTAACAACGGTTGCGTCAATGCTAATAGAAGAACAATTTTTATGCATATCGTGATATTGATCATAAATACTGATTTGTTCACTAGTGCCATAACACACTTTTAATGGTATATAACTTACCAGAGAGGAATAGCACCTTTATAAGGATTTTCAAAATTTAAACGATAAATTGCCTGAATAATATCCTCGTCCTTTATTTTTTTGGAACCTAAGTCATCATCAATTGCTTCCTTCTTAGCATGTCGAAGTACATCCAATGAAGGTATTATTGGTGCATCAACATTTCCAAGATACAAATCTTCTTTTACCATTCTTTTTCGCAGATTTGAGCATCCTTCTGTAATTGCTACTTTGCCTATCTGTTTCCGCTTTTCTCCATTTAAAGGACGCTGCAAAATTTCATGACTTTGACCTCTAGTATCCCAGGTTTTCACACATATCCAAAGTTCACCTGAGTTAGCTGACGATTTCGTTTCAACAATGCCTTTGAAGATATTGCCACATTTTTTACTCTTGCATTTTTCGACGATTCTAATATAATATTTGCTTCGAGAGATTCATTTACATCGCCTCTCATAAATGTGTATACACAAGACAACCGATGTTGTCAATAAAATGTATCAGCAATGACGTTTGTCCATATCTATGGTTTTAAAGTGTGCTTGGATCTCTTGTTTCAAGTGGTTTAATCTGTTCCTATTCATTTGAGTTTAATAGTAAATCAAACGAAGTATAATTGTCTCCACAAGTAGAATCAAATGAGACATCAACATTAACTGATTCATTTACTGATTCATTATTGCTTATAGTGGAAATTGTTATATCCATAGATGGATCCAGCATGCCAAAACCCATTCCTTTTCTTGCGAGAGACAGTATTTTTCGTCTATCATATTTAACATTAACCCACCAATTATAAGTACTCCATGCATGTTGATACTTTTTACTCATTTCCTTCCAAATTTGGTCCGAGTAATCAGGTAATTTATCACCAAAGATCTCCGAGAATTCCTGTAAAATTGCCACTGCACCGTCAACAGTTAATTTATTTTTTCTTGGCATCATTATAATATATCTTTATAACACAGTCTTTGTAACAACCTAACTTTCTACGCGTGGATATGGCTCGTCGGAGTCTCTCGGCGCGAGACGAGAAAGAGGTTCGAGCAGGTTGGAGTGAGATGCAGTTA
>NW_017257909.1:11724-12356 GCF_001594055.1 Mycetomoellerius zeteki
GGATTGTTGCTCCCGCTCGTATTGTTCCGGAATAAATCGGCGCGTTCCGTTAGCGAACAATACGAGCGGGGGTAAACGCGGTTCGGTTCGGTTCGTGCCTATTCGGCCGGTTTCGGCGGATTGCCGGTTTCGCGATGTTTCGCGGTCTCTGGCTCGCCGGTAGTACCTGTGAATTTTGTTTTCGTTTCTCAAAAATAATGTGGGCGCACCGCGCCCTCCTCGCTGCTACCCCTGATGCCGGGGTGCAGCGGCATCCGACGGATGACCTGTCGGGAACGATGCGTTAACGGGGTGCATCGTTACATCTTTATATTTATGTAAAATGTATATGTATATATACAGGGTGTCCCAAAAAGGTCGGGACATCTAAATATCTCGACCCAAGATATGTAATACCACGCGAACGTTGCCCAGGCGGATTGACATGTCTTTTGTGCTCGGAGAAAGATTGGAGAATAATGCAGCCAATGAAGGTAAGATCGGTCTTGACTGGCCAGTCTCCAAAATTAAATATTTCGGGTAATGCTAATGCCGACGATACTGTAACTTTGAAGCATTATAACTTGAAAAGTACTTCATGAAAAAATATTTCATTATAGCGTTTTGGAAAGCTCTCGACATCAGCTATTAGA
>NW_017257909.1:12530-13064 GCF_001594055.1 Mycetomoellerius zeteki
CCTTTTTGAGACACCCTGTATACACACACATACATATATACATAGTTTTATTGAAATTAAACTACTGTAGTCTATACAACAATTAATGTTTCTTTCCGATAATATTATGTTATTCATTCATGATTATATGTGATAGTCAAATGTTTTGGCGCCTTTTTGATTCGGACATTCAAAACTTTTGCTACTGATCAGTTTCCATAAATAAAAATTATTTATAAAAATTATTATTTATAAATAAAATATGAGAAATTGAGAAGAAAATTATATCATGAACTGAAAAAGCTTTAAATTTAATATAAGTATACTTTATTGAGAGAAAAAATGTTCACCATATAAGAATTCATATATCTGCTCATACGTTTTGTTACGTCCTGTAGACTCCACGATTCTTTTCTTTCGTGGAAGATCGATCGTTGTCACTCGGATATCATTTATGAAATATAAGTAGTTAATAACAGTCTCGGACTGTTTATGGAGAGTAATCAAAGAGTAATCTACCCCTTATTTTTCACCACGGATCTAAATATCAACCAC
>NW_017257909.1:14695-15629 GCF_001594055.1 Mycetomoellerius zeteki
CATACACTCCCATCGTTACATACCTTTTACTCTAAAAAAAATATATTATAATATATCTAAATATTATATCTAATATTATATCTAATGTGTTAAGTAATTTAGTTTATGGAATCATTATTAAATAAAAATAATTATATGTTTAAATAGAATATTTTAGTGCTTAATTTCTTTCATTCCCTCGTATATCGGCCCTGCTAAAAAAGATTCGCACACGGTCCTTTCCCGGGTAAAAGCGATTCAGTTCGTTGACCTACAATGGGACCTACGATCGCACGACTCTTGAAATCGGAGTCATAGCGTCTTATCGGGACGTTGACCTATATTTTGGAGTCACCTAAGTGCGTTCGACTCGCTCCATCCCCTACCACTCGGATGCATGCGAGACATAGCGTCTGCTCTAACGTCCTTCCATACTCCATCCTTCTCATTCCTTCTTTCTCTCAAACGATCCATTCATACATTAGGAGTTGGACGTAACAGTTTAATTGTAGCAAATTTCAAAAGAGGATGAAAGATTAAATCATATTATAGTATTTGATGTGTGTAATAATGCAAAAAATTTATATGATTAAAAAAAATATGTAAAATAAAGCAATACGAGTAGAGGTTAGGGTTAAATAAAAATTAGAATTTTTCCTATTGAAAAAATAATTACCGTTTATATATAATTATAGGGTTGAAAGGTTTTTTATTGTCTTTAATTAAATTTGTATTACTTCCACTCTTAAGACTTGTTTTTGTAATATGTTTTACATAAACATCTAAAAATGGAAGAAAAAGTTAGTATACACACACACACACACACACACACACACATATATATACAGGGTGTTTCCAAATTAAATGGCAAAACTTCGGGAGCGTGTAGAGGAGTAAAAAACTAAGAAAAAAAGTCCTATAGACATATGCTCCTTTTTGCTTTGTTTCGCAGGAA
>NW_017257909.1:15700-18184 GCF_001594055.1 Mycetomoellerius zeteki
AAAAACGAGCATATGTCTATAGGACTTTTTTTCTTAGTTTTTTACTCCTCTACACGCTCCCGAAGTTTTGCGATTTAATTTGGAAACACCCTGTATATATATATAGGAAAGGAATTTCGAACGAAATAACGCTGCTGATACTTTAGCACAATTTAATGTGACGGTACAATGTTAATATGAAAGGTACAATGCAACGTGTTAACGCTTACTGTTGTCATGCCTAACCGACGACCGAATCAAATCTAATCTCTTGCCGCTGTCGTAACGACCGCTGCGCCATCGACCGACAACTATGGCTGTGTTCCAAAATTGACTGCCAGTACTGAAAATCTACAGTGCACGTAACGTAAACTGTAGCATTTTCTGTGCTGGCAGTAAATTTGGAACATAGCCTATGGCTGCGATCCACTTGACGTTACAAACGCTTCTTCTTCTTCTTCTGGTTTTCCCTTGTTTGGTTTTTCGACTCAAATATAGCGTCACAGTACCATGCAGAATGTAATGGATCAATTTGATCCGATGAATAACCTCCTCGGGGAGCAGAGGTCTCAAATCGTAAATGCGAATTAAGGTTGCTTTTAGTTGGAGATCTTATCAATGCGTTGAACTCTCAAAGCAGAAAGACTCCAAATTCCCAGTAGAGGGATGTATTGGATAATCTAGGGAATTGAGATTCCCTCATATAATAGACACTGCTCAGAGAATTTCATTAAACAATTTTATTTGTTTTTTTTTTATAAATTTAAATTATTCTTAATATATTTAACTAAATTCTTTATTGCCGTAATATTACCAGTTGCAATAATATTTAAAACAGATAAAGGAGGCAAAATTTTTAATTTATTATAATTAATTAATTTGTTAATTCTATTCTTATTATATTATTTATTATTGAGCATGCCCAAAAGATATGATCGATGTCTTGAGTATCAAAACCACAGTCACATACCGGATTATCTTTTAAATTTCTTTTGAATAGAAATTCATTTGTACACGAATAGCCTGTAACGAGTCTAATCGTAACACAAAATTCCTGTCTATTATATCTATGCTTTTTAAATGAATTTAAGTTTTTATATTTAGCCAAGTTATTATAAAATAATCCTGCATTTTGATTCAAAGATTGTATGGAAGATTCGTTGATATCATTGTAATGATATTTCATATTTGATATGCATTGACTCTATATAAGTTTATATATTTTGCCCAGATACTACATCCGCTAAAACTTTACCAGATGTATTATTTCTTGTAGATCCTCAGAAACCATTCTGGGAATTGAAATCTCCGCAAATGAAAAACTAAAAGAATTCTCATGCTTAAAAATTTCTCTAAATATCGCCAACCATTTATTACTATTAATACGAATTCACTATTTATATTTTGAGCTTAATAATAAAAAAACAGTAATTTGTCATTGAAAATGACTTTATTGTTTTTCAAAATATTCTCCTTTATGATCTATACACTTTTGCATGTGTTCGAACCACTTGTTTGCACCAATCGACACGAGCATTTTTTTGAGATTTTGTCAGATTATGTGGGATCCAACGAGAACAAACCTTTTTCACGGCTAAATGATCATGCAATATTTTATATATGCTGGTGGAACTAATGCCTAAGGTTGTCTCAATCTCACAATATGTCACATGACGATCTTGCATTATTAGTTTTTGCACAGCATCAATGTTTTCTGACACAACAACTGATTTTGGACGACCTTCACGACTTTCGTCGGTGAGCGAACGGCGACCACGATTAAATTCGTTATACCAGCGTTTCACAGTGGCAAAGGATGGGGCTTTATCGCCAAAAGTGGAAGTAAGTTGATCGATGCACTCCTGTCTTGATAATCCACGTCGAAAGTCATCATTGCACGAAAATTTTCACGAGTTAATTCCATTTTTTCGCTGAGACACAATTTTCAAGTGACAGTAAACAATACAAATCGCGCTCAAATAACAAAACGTTCTGAAGAAGGTTATGGTCAAAAATGTCAAACTTTCTAGTGGAAACCAAGGCTCAAAATATAAGTAGTGCCCCTCGTATATATTTCTGGAGGTTTATATATTGAGCATATAGCCACTTTTTTATTATTAATAACTAATCTGTTTATCAGAACACAAGATATTTCTATTCCTAGATCATTAGGAAGATCCAGATTAAAAGAAATTGGATCCTACTTTGATTATACAAATAATAGCAGTACCACCACCATTATCCTCGAAAACACCTCGAAAACTTTTACGGTCGTTTCTAAATACTGTAAATCCCGCAAACGCTGTAACAATTATTGGTTTTAGCCATGTTTCTTGAAGACAGCAAATATCGCTTTGGATGAAAATCCTCTACTGTTCCATTGAAAGCAATTCATTATTTTATTTAGTAATTAATTAATATAATAAGACAAAAGAAATGTTAGTACCAACCCAGTACCAAATACAAATACAAATATTGTAAGATATTTCGATAATCAAACATTAT
>NW_017257910.1:0-3259 GCF_001594055.1 Mycetomoellerius zeteki
CAGATGTTTTATGTCTATAAGATGTCTAAAAGACATCTTTTAGATATCTAATGCAACATAAGTGTTATCTAGGTTCATACATAATTCTATCTTTTTTTGTTTCTATCACTTTGTTAGGTCTTCTTTCGAAATGTTTAAATTCTTGTCGAATGAACCTCGCTTCCCAATGACAGCGAATTATCATAAAATATTTTTTAATGCGGTTGTTGCTTCATCGCTACATAATGTAATTTGCGGACAGTTTCGATAAAACGCCATGAGATTCTTACAAACGTTCTTACAGTGAAACATATTGCGAGGTGAAGCGATGTTCCCATGTCTGTATCTTTTTAAAAATTTCGTGTTTAATATGAATTAATTCTTTGGAATTTTCATATTATTTGCAAATGGTGAATGCCTTATATTTCTGAAAATCGGTATCATCGTCGATTTGTAATGTACTTTTACATAGCGTACAATCGTGTTTAGAAAAAAATTTTTTACATAAATACTCTGATATGTAATAAACAGAATTTAACCGGTTGAATTCTTTGCATTCATTCTCAACGTAATCAACTTGAAAATTTATGTTGACGGTATCAAATCTGTTTCTGTATTTGTTTTAGAATTGCTCTCTTTACTAGCGATATTTTTGAGCGATGAAAGTTTAAGAAAAATATTATTTTTATCAATCTCGCGCAGTTTGTGAATTTCGAGATTTTTGACAGTTGTGTTAAATGGAGCAAAAACAGGCTCGTGTTAAATGGAGCAAAGAAATGCTCAAGAAACAACCGAGGTCGGTCAAATTTGATCTACAACATCGTTACTGGGGACGAAACATGGATCTATTCGTATAAGCTCAAAAGTAAATAACAATCCACTATTTGGGTATTTCAAAATGAACTGAAACCAACAAAAGTTGTTCGTTCACGCAGTGCTGCCAAGCAAATGATTGCTTGTTTCTTCGGTTATACTGGACATGTGGCAACCGTGGCTTTAGAGGATTGGAGGACTGTAAATACCGATTGGTATACAACAATTTGTTTGCCAGAAGTCATAAATGAATTGCGTAGGACAAGCCGAAATTATCGCATCATCCTTCATCATGACAACGCCAGCTGTCACACAGCACATCAAACCGTTGATTTTTTATCCAGTAAAAATGTCGAATTGATGACTTATTGTCCGTATTCACCTGATTTATCACCTAATTATTTCTTTTTGTTCTCAAAAAAAGATGCGTGGTGAGTGATTTGAGTCGCCTGAAGCAGCTGTTGAAACATTTCGTACACTGATTTCTGAGATTACAGCCTCAGAGTGGAAAAAAAGCTTCGAAAATTGATTCGAACGTACGCAAACATGTATCGATCTTAAAGGCGAATATTTCGAAAAACAATAAAGCCATTTACCGAATTTTACATGTTTTTTTTCATATTGTTTGCAAAAACTTTTCCAGCAGCCTACGTATTAATATATGTCGCATGCCATGTTCGAATTGACGCGAAGACGGATTCATATTGCAACCATGCTGTTGTCTGATGACCGCAAATAAATTTTCTAACGGATCTTGATTTAATCTTCGAGTACATAATTCATGAACGCTGTAATTTTGATCTAAATCCTCAAACAATTCCAATATTGCTCGAGCTGTCATGCGGAGTCCTTTTAAACATGGTGGTTGCTTTTTGGATTCAAACGTCGCTTTCTCTAAGTTCTGTATGGTTTTTAAAATAAACTCTCTCTATGTGGAGAAGTTCGCAAAATCGCGTAATTTAATTTATTAGGGAAAGTTTCCTTTTTAAGCGAAGAATTCAGCGTATCAAATAACATATCAACGTCTAAAACAAATTGCGATGTCCGATCATTTTTAGGAAACTTCTCGGGATACATAATTGTCATGTAAACAAGCATGGCTGTATGCACGGATTGTGAAAAGATTTGTGCAGCCAACCGAACATTCATTTTTGAAAAATGCGTTAATTTTATATGATCATCTGTTATTTTCAGAATCAAACTGAGCGGATACTGTTTCGATAAGTCGAAAATTTTGTTAATTGTTGCCCAGCGCACATAACCGTCTAGATATTTCAAGATTTTAGTCATTACATTATTTCGAAGCGATTTGATCAAGTACGGTGGATCAAAGATCAGGAAAATTTTATGCCCAAATCTTTTAAAATATGTTTTGTTTTCGGAAATATTAAATTTCTTAATCAATCCTTGATTTCGTGGCCCTTGATCGCAAATAATGCTTGTGACGATTAAATTTGCATCGAAAAGTTTATTGACTGTAGAGTCAATAATTTCGTGCGTTCTATCAGAATTGCCTACGCTGCTTAGGAACCAATATTCAACTACTTATTTCATAGTTCTATTGATCCAAGTGACCATCGCATACTGATGTTGCTACTTGCGGTTGCCTATTGGTTTCATCATCTGCAGCTCCACTAAATTGATCTTTATTTGGATCATAATGGATTTTAGAAGAGAGGCTGATTTCGTCGAATAAGACGAATACCACTCTATTCTTCAAAGGCCTATTCTTAAAAGTGTTACTGAATTCGTCAAAAACCATTTTATTCCATCCAGGATATATTGGAAATATCTTCTGATACTCTCGGAGACATCTCTCCGAGGGTAAAATTAATATCTTTTGTAATAATAGGTAGGTTTTCGGCGATTGGAAATATATAGACAAAACTATGTTTTTCAATTTGTCGGAGTACCGTCTATTATTTTTAGACCGTTTACTGAGCAATAATTGGGATGAAAATAGTATTTCGGCTGGCTTTGATAGAAGAGAAGAAGCACCATCTATTAATTCCCTGATTTTAGCTTTCCTATACGATTCTGACATTACGTTAGGTGTTCGTTTTAAATGGTTTACCTTACTTCGCAGAGCTAAGATAGTCCTTTTTTGTGTACGAAGGCGAAGAGACTTAGGAGTGAGTATGATCTTTGGAGAGGTTCTTGGGCAGGTACTCCTTCCTCTTTGATCGGCAATTAAAGGCAAGAGTGGCAATGAGGGATTATCTACAAAATATTTATTTACTTACCCTAGTGAAAATTTTTCTCAGAATTTTTCATATAATTTTTCAGAATTTCTATATAATTTTATAACTTTCTCACATTTTTTATACGAATTGGAACACTTCTCAGAAAATCTATATCTTTTCTCAGAATTTTTCATATATGTACTTATAAAATATCGTAAGATTTCTAAGATTTTTTGTAAGTATAATTTCTGATGAAATGTTATAAAATCTAAAACATTTAAAAA
>NW_017257910.1:3326-3721 GCF_001594055.1 Mycetomoellerius zeteki
GAGAGAAGATGTGAACTTTCCGAACATTTCTGAGTATTTCTGAAAAATGTTCCAATTCGTATAAAAATTATGAGAAAAATTTTCACCAGGATATACAGATTCAATCACTGTTAAATCATGTAGCTCCATCGATTTATATATCTACAATTACATTTATATATACAATTACATTTATTTGTACAATTATATATGATACATAGATAATTATGCTGATAAGGGGAGCCAGCCCCGATGACCTTGACCTTGACATATGTTATCAAGGTCATGACCCTGAGTGACCTCCAACAAGTTTTAGCCGTCACTCGTCATTCGTTAAAAAGTCATTTACAATTAAAGTTAGTAATTATTTCACTGCTTTACATGAAAAGTCAGATAACCCTAACCTTCGACTCTCA
>NW_017257910.1:4001-8520 GCF_001594055.1 Mycetomoellerius zeteki
GGGGTGATAAGAGTCGAAGGTGAGAGTCGTGAGCCCCTTTGCAGTGAGGAAGAGGGGGGTGAGAGTCGAAGGTGGAAGTCGCGCGCCCCTTTGCAGGGAGTGAGGGGGATGAGAGTCGAAGATGAGAGTCGTGCGCTTCTTTGCAGGGGGAAGGAGGGATGAGAGTCGAAAATGGGAGTCGTACGCTCCTTTGCAGGGGGAGCAGGGGTGAGAGTCGAAGGTGAGAGTCGTGCGCCCCTTTGCAGGGGGGAGAGGGTGAAAGTCGAAGGAGGGGTTGGAAAGTTATATTTCCTTAATCAGTTCACTCCATATCTCTCTCGCTGCCCAGAGTTATCTAACTTTTCATATAAAGCGGTGAAATAATTACTAACTTTAACTGTAAATAACTTTTTAACGAATGACGAGCGACGGCTAAAACTTGTTGAAGGTCACTCAGGGTCATGATCTTGACAACATATGTCAAGGTCAAGGTCATCGGGGCTGGCTCCTCTCATCGGTATAATTACCGATACGCACTTAAATAAACAAATTCAGACATAATTAAGATAATTAATGGATGCTTGCCGTTTGATGACACAAGTCAATACAAATCGACACAAGCATCATTCTATCCTTTATTAATATTCAATAAGATTAAAGCTGCGTTCCATTCCACGCTCGCAATGCTCGCGAGTATCGTTTATCCTTGTTTAACATTTCATAAACGATAAAGATGAAATGATTCCACGAGCGTTATGAGCATTAAATGCAGCCATAGGAAGTGTTTATATTGGCCGTAACTAGAGACCCTCTAATAGAGACCGGACAATCTTTGGTTTGTAACAAAATGGCGACGATATACATGGTAACTCATTAAGCTCATTTTACTTTCCCAGGCGAACTTTCTTAGATACTGTATACAAATTCTGTATGCAGTATTTAAACGTAATTTTTATTTTGCAGAATATTATTTGAAGCTGATATAAAGAGGTAAAATATATATTATGCTTTCAATTTATGGAAATAAAGTTCAGAAATTAAAGGCAAATATGTAGTTCACTATAAAATGGTATTCTAACCTTTTTTCAAATATTTATTTAATGAAGAATAGGGTAAATGTTAAGAAGACCCCCTCCACCTCAGATAAGAAGTAGTGAATTTGTTTTCAAAGTAGTAAATTTGTTTCTAAAGCAGAGGATTTTGTGGCTGTAACAGATTTCCTAACCTAAATAGCTGTTAACTTTAATGCTTAATATCTCGTATCGTAAGGCAGAGCGACACTTTTTTCGATACCAGAAACGCATCGATTGAGTATATTTTTATCAAAATTTGAGATGGAGGGGGTCTTCTTCAACATTTACCAAGAATAGAATAGAATTTATTCACTTCAGCTAATATACAATTTAATGTTATAATAATAATTTAAATTCTACACATAACAGAAAATGCCTGGTTGTTGTGTCCCTGGCTGTTTCAATAGCAATAAGAAATGTTTTTCCTTAAGGCGTTTTCCTGCAAATTTAGAACGGCGAACA
Source organism: Mycetomoellerius zeteki (assembly GCF_001594055.1). NCBI lineage: Eukaryota > Metazoa > Arthropoda > Insecta > Hymenoptera > Formicidae > Mycetomoellerius > Mycetomoellerius zeteki. The sequence goes on from NW_017257910.1 coordinate 5,516, forward strand.
TTATGGCTGGGAAAGATAGGCAAAAAAAATTGGCAACCTTCTCAACGTTCTTATATTTGTGAAGTAAGTACTAAATGTATTAATTGATTAAATGAAATGATAGATATTTATATATTGGATCCAAAGTATTTAAAAAGTACGTTGTGTTATACATTCATAAAATCAAAAGTACCTCGAGTACTCAACCATAACAATAATGTTACAATGTTATTTTTAGATTCACTTTTCAAAGGATATGTGGGAAAAGCCTAGAGTTGATGGAAAACAAAAATTAAAATGTAACGCTGTACCAACAATTTTTCCAACTTCAAACGTATGTATCTTGAATAATTAAGATGCTAAGAAAATTGTATATTGTACCTAATGTATATTTATTTGTTTTTAAAGATATTTTGAATATATTCTAACAGAATAATTATTTTATGATATGCAGATAAATCACTGCCAAGAGCTTAGTGAGACTATCTCTAATGTACATCCATCAAATGAGACTTCCACGTCTGTTTCAAAATCTCATTCTTTGAAAAGATATGCAGACACATTACACGATTTGGAGAAAAATGTTGTTAAGGAATTACAAATCGTTACAAACATTCATGAGACTATTTTGATGGATATTTTTAAAAAATCGATGTCTAACTCGAATAATCAATCAATGAATATTAATTTACAATCTGTTATTAATAATAACGAATACAATTTGGAAGACACTCAATTAACTGAATTGAATATTGAAAATCGAACTGATATCATTGCAACAATACCAAACTCAGATGCTAATCAATTAGCATTACAATCTGCTTTATTGAAAATAAAAAATTTAGAAACAAAGCTTAACAAAGCCAACACGATCATTTGCAAAGGCGAAAAAGCGAAGAAACATCTACTTCAACGTATAAGAAAATTGAAGAGCTCAAAAAGATTATACCTTGAAAAAAATTGGTTAAAATCGTCAAAGATACTAAATAAAGTTTTTAATGAAGATCAAATTGAATGGCTTCGAAGATATACTTTCAAACGTAAAGTATATAGATGGTCTAAAGAAACAATCCAAAAAGCGCTTCGAATAAAATTTTCTTGTACTGAAAACGGCTACAAAGAACTTATAAAGCAAAATATTCTATTACCATCAATACGCACACTCCGAAGAAGCATTGAAGCATTTAATTTTGAATCAGGAATAAGTGATGACATCTTTGAGGCTTTAAGATGCAAAATATTACAATTTGTAGATGATAGAGAAAAAGATTGCATGTTGGCACTTGACAAAATGAGCCTGGTGAACAACATGACGCATCAACCAATTTAATTATTGGAAATGCTAACATTCCTAATAGTCGCGGTAAATTTAATGAAATTTCGTAATTTTATTTACATGATTCTTTAATTTCTATAATTACTATGTCGATGGTTCTTATTAATATATTCTTTTCCTTTCTTCTGCTTTAAATCTTTTTATTTAGGAGAAATAATAGAAGCGACCCATAGATTAGTTTTTATAATTGCCGGTATATTTTATCGATGGAAGCAGATTGTAGCATATTATTACACTCCTGATGGTTTCAATGGTGCACAATTAAAACCTATTGTCGAACAAATAATTGAAAAGGCTGAATCTATAGGCTTCTATGTACATAGTGTTACATCAGACATGGGAGGAGTAAATCGAGCAATAAGTAATCACATTATTTTGTAATAAATATATAATGTATAAACTGTATTTTCTATCTTTTTAATAATTATTTCATTTAAAAAGTAAATGATGTCTGTTTCCTTTCCAAATCTTACCGCGCGCTAATAGTAGGGATATGAAAGCATTGGTTCCGCCATATTGTTACTCAACCAATGAAAACTCTGACAAGATCGTCCGGTCTCTATTAGAGGGTCTCTAGCCGTAACCATATGCCATATGCCGTAATCTATAAAAATTGACCAATCACCTTCGAGTATTCCCTTCTTACCTTCATCGAATGAGAGAATACTTGATTGTGATTAATCAATTTTTACAGATTACGGCATACGGTTACGGCCAACATAAATGCTCCCATAAGCTTGTGTCGACTTGTGTCATTAAGGTTGCGTTCTTTGTCACTTTGTCACTTACAACGCTTGTGTGCATCAATTATCCTTATTTAATATTTAATGAACAAGGATGAAACGACGCTTAAAGCGTTGTAAGCGGCAAAGCAAACACAGTCTAAATAGGAAACACCCAATCATATGTAAAAATGTATATAAAGTTTCTATACTATTTATCTTAATTAATTGTATAAACTTATGCCCGTATTTATAGTCGTGTTTCTGCTAAGAAACTCAGCTGAAACTAATCTTGAGTCATGGAACAGTTCAATAGACGAATTTTGAGAGTTGATTTATTTCACATTTGTAATTACGATTCAAGTGAAGAACTCAAATGAAGTTTGTCTCGAAATATAACTTGAATACTTTTTTTCACGATTCAATAGTCGAATTTTGAAACAAGATCTCGTAATACGTATTAATAAACCTTCAAATTTGTATCAGCTAATTCTTGAGTCGAGAAAAATTACGTATTACGTAAGTATAATCCAGGGGTGACTTGAGAAGGAAAAATGATATAATATTTATATTAGAGTAGATATTATAATCTACATATGTATATGTATGTATATAATATATTGATATTGTGTGTATTATTAGGTGTATATTATTTATTATTATTATAAATTTTATTATTATTTATTAATTTTAATTAAATTATAATCTTGACAAAAGGGGACCAAGCTTCGATAACTTTAACTTTGGGATATATTGTCAAGGTCATAATCCAAAGTGAGCTTAAACAAATTTTATCCACCGTTCGCTGTTCGTTAAAAAGTTATTAACAGTCAAAATTAATAACTATTTCTCTGTTTATTATATATCAAGAATCAAATAAGCTTAAGCAGAAAAGGCATTCCCATCCGCCATATTGGTTGAATTTTTAAATTCTAAGTTCAGATTCGTCATCAGCAACCGCGAAAACC
>NW_017257910.1:8602-10861 GCF_001594055.1 Mycetomoellerius zeteki
TAATAGGAATATTATTGTTTTGTAAAAGGTTTTTAAAACTTTCAAAAATATTTTTCGCCGAACAATTTGTAGCATCTAAAGATATTAAGTTTAATAGCTGGGTTTTTACTTTTTTATCTATCGGTTATACATATCGTACAAGAACACACATAAGTTTAGTATCTGCAATATCTGTACTTTTATCTACTAGAATTGAAAATTTATGATTTTTTAAAATATCGACAAGTTTCTCTGTTTAGCAATAATTTCTTTAACTATTTTTGTACATTTAGTTTGAGCCAGTGAATGATCTTGTGCAATTTTCGAATCTATATAAATACTTTTAACAAAGGTATTAAGTGATCCGCAGTATAAAATGCAGTATTGTGCTCAGCAAAAAATCCTGCTAATTTTATTTCTGCACGTTTGACATTTTCTGCATGTAAATTGTTACTATTATTATTATTGTTATCACTATTGTTATTATCATTACCCAGGCTTTGACAATTTACTTTCTCTATATGCTTGGCCCTTAGCGAGTGGTGCATTTGATCCGTTTTGGTACATCTGATGGACTTTTTGCATAAAAGACAAAATGCCTTATTTTAGGATGAGGAGTCAATCATCCTTTAAGACAATTTTCATCTAACCATGAATTTTTGAATTTTCTTTCTTTTTTTAATTGTTCCTTTTGAAGCCATGTTAAAAAAATGTCTAATATATACATGTATACATGCAAAATAAAATGTTATTTAATTAATATATTGCTGATTAGAATTTATAATAGAATTAATTTAACACTAAAATCGCGGATCTAATTACAAAAAAGAAATAAATTCAATCGTGGTTCAAGGTAAATCTGACTTTTTACGAGGGAACGTTGTCATCATCTACGTGAAAAAAAATAATTGGAAAAGTAAAACTGAATAGGTAAAAAACGGCAGCGGTTTTAATGTTAATAAAAATTTACTTAACCTAACTACTTACGTCTTATCTTATGCCAACATTGCTAAATTTTACCTTCCCCGATCCATTGGAAACAAGATAATCGAAGAATATCGCCAACGAACAACATATCTTAGCCCGAGCATGCCAAAAACACTAAAATCTTTCGCGCCAACTAATAGCTGACTCACACACCGCTGCATCAGCTGCTGCTACCATTGTGCATGCGCCAGAAAAGCGACACATCTAGCAACACTGAACTAAGACACTAGGGCCGATATTCATAGTCAGTTCTTATATTCAAGATCATCTCAAGTTCAGCTTTGAGGTGTTACAAACCAATAAGAGAGCTACATTAGCGTATTAAGACATTACTTAAGACGGTCTTGAAATAAGAATCGACTATGAATACCGACCTAGATCTCTATAAATACATAAAAATTCGGGAAAAAACTTACACCATGTCTTGTTCCACCATAGTTCCTATTGCCACCAACGAGATACTATTAAAGACCGTCAACGTCAACCCTGGGCAAATTTTCAGCTGGGCTCAGCTCTCAGCTGACTGGACTGTGTTCGTGTGGTGCGGACGCGTTCGAGTGAGTTCCGGATTCCTTGAACATGGTAGTCGGATTTGTGCCTCGAGTGCTTATTTTATTGCGTCTCAGCAGGTTAACTGGGACGTCTTAGCTGCCCGTGACTCCTTCGCTTGCATTTTAATATCGGCACGAGTTTATGAGCGAGGCTTCGGCCTCGGCCGGCAGCCCGGGGGGATGGCTATCGCCATGTTGTCTCCCCGCGTCCACGCCGCTCTTTCTCTCCGTGTGTTAACGTAACGCTTGAGCATTTTAGTGAGTTTGAGAGCAGGCAGACTCTTTTGCACAGGATATCCTCCCCTCTTCCCCCTCAGGAATTTACATCCTGGTCGGTGGATGCCGACTCAGTCGTCTTCTTTTTTAATTAATGGCTCCCCCCTCCAAATAACAATAGGAGGTCGATACGGCCAGATCACGTCACTGAGTGTCCTTGTATAGTAGACAACGATATATAGTGGGTAAAGTAAAAGTTTTCTATGCCAACTAGGGCACCCATAGGGAGCAGAGTGCTCCAACCGAGTCGACACGCGACCGAGTGCCATATGTCAAGCGGAGTGGGAAGCTTCGCTAGGATGAGAGGGGAGAGGCAGAGGCAGGGCAGAGCCACTGCGCCGGTCGCGGAAGGGCGCCAAAGTACAAACTCAGAAATGCCTGCTACAAGTTTTACTGAAGTTAAGAATAAGTCGACAAAGGCAATCTGAAGGATTAGCGATAGCATGCGAGAATTTAACTAGTTTAT
>NW_017257910.1:11241-22210 GCF_001594055.1 Mycetomoellerius zeteki
ATATAAAAAAAATGTATCGCCAAGTTCGCGTTCATCAAGACGATTGGCCGTTGCAAAAAATTCTCTGGAGAAACTCGCCCAGCAAAAATCCGCACGAATATTTGTTGTGTACAGTGACATACGGTCTCGCGTGCGCGCCATATCTCGCTCTTCGTTGCTTACTGCAACTCGCTCTCTAATTCGAAACCACGCGCGCCTGTGCTGTAGAAATCATTCGTTGCGACACATATGTCGACGATATTCTGTCAAGGGCAGATACAGTAGCTACCGTAAAAGAAAAAATTCAACAACTTCAAGACACGCTCACGGCGGGCGGCTTTAATTTAAAAAAGTGGGTTGCAAATTCTCTGAATCTGCTCGCAAACATCTCAGTTCACAATCAAGAAGTGTCCGCGATCCTACCGGTCGGCGATCCGGCTACGCATTACGCGCTCGGCGTTCAGTGGAATCGACTGAGTGACAGTTTCATGTTCTCCGCGCCGTCGCCTCCGCAGACAGTCGCAATCACGAAACGCTCAGTACTCTCGTTTATCGCGCGCATCTTTGATCCGCTCGGATGGCTCGCGCCGATCATTATCAGTGCAAAAATCTTTATGCAAGAACTGTGGGCTATTCGTCTTGATTGGGATTGCGAACTTCCGGACGATCTCAAATCTCACTGGATCGACTTTCTCGCGCGATTTAAAAACTTGTCGGTTATCTCCATTCCGCGCTGGTTCGGTACGAGTTCGGATACCCTCGAAGTGCAACTTCACGGATTTTTGGACGCCTCTTAACACGCCCTAGCGGCAGTTGTTTATATTCGTGTTGTTTCGCCTAGTGACACTCGCGTGACTTTTGTTAGTGCAAAGACAAAAGTGACTCCTCTCAGACGCGTAACGATACCTCGACTCGAGTTATCCGCTGCCGTGTTTCTCGTGAAATTGATTCGCAAGGTTCACGACGTGCTCGACCTGACTCGCTCAACCTCTCATCTCTGGACCGATTCTACTGTCGCGCTGGCCTGGATCAAGAGCCATTCATCAAGATGGAAGGAATTCGTGCAGCATCGGGTATCATTCATACAAGAACTGTCAAACTTTCGTTGGTATCACATCGCTGGGAAAGAAAATCCCGCCGACTTGGCATCGCGAGGAATCTCTCCGCAACGACTACAGCAGGAGCGGTTCTGGTGGTCGGGACCTCAGTGGCTCCAACGAACCTTCACTAAGTGGCCTGCCTCCACCTGCACTCTAAGTCCGATCGCACAAGGAGAGGAACGTGCACGAAGCTATGCCGTCGCCATAGTTAGCCCCGAACCGGAAGCATGGGATCTCATAAAAAGATACTCTTCCCTCACCAAGCTACTCCGCATCACCGCACGGATTCGACGCGTCATCGAACGTTTTCGCAAAGCTACCGATGCACATGCCGCTCAAGATCCTCTCACTCCGCTCGAATTGGATTCTGCGCTCGCCTTCTGGATCAAATTGACAACACGCGTGCTTTTCTCTGGAAATTCAACTCATCAAAGCAAACAAACCACTGCCAAAATCAAGTCCATTACTCCGCCTCATTCCGTTTATCGATACCGATGAATTGCTTCATCTCCGAGGTCGCCTACAACATTCTCAAATGGATCAGAGAAACATCCGCTAATCTTACCCCGAAGCTCTCGATTGACGGAACTCATCATCGATCATTACACAGGTCTACAAAAAAGGGGGTCTTGGATGTTGTCGGGAAGCTGTGGGTCATTTCCGAAGTAATTTTCTGCGTAGAATCCGAATCTGAAACCAGAATTGGCCCATCACGTCAGGATTTTGAGATATTAGGGGATATATACTCGAAAAATGCGTTTTTATGCTACTTTAGAGGTTATGTACAGGACGCAACCAATTTTTTGGGTCTTTTGTGCTATTTGCATCATTTAGTAATATTCTTACCCTTCAAAATGAGATATTGATCGACTACCTACGATTTTTTTTCGCCAAGTTACGGGCATTTTAACCCACTTGCGTAACCGTTTTTCCCGTCTTTTTCGTTCCAAAATGCATATTTATTATTTGACATATTTGATATAACAAAAACTGTTAGGATCATTTAAACACTTACGCGGGGCCATTGTTAAGACAGCAAACAGTCACAATTGTGACTGTTTATATATTAGGACCTTGAATAACGGACAGCGCGTCTTGTGCGCTGCGGCTCTGAGTGCAAGGCGTCTACCAACTTTAAACAAATCATTAGTTTTAAACTTATTAATGCAATGAAAATGAAACTTTCCAGAACATTTGTTCATATCCGAATGAACAACTTTCTCGCTGAAAGTTTTAGGATGCTCGAAATTCGCTCGATAAACGAAGCACCTGAATGCATAAAAAAGGATATTTTGCAGGTGTGTATAAAAAAAATAATAAGTTGTTTGTTTATTGACAAATATCGGTTTTTCTTTCTTCACTATACGTGGAAAACTCTAATGATCATAACTTCGAAAATAGCAAAAAAACGCATTTTTCGAGTATATATCCTCAAATATCTCAAAATCCTGACGTGATAGGCCAATTCTGATTTCAGATTCGGATTCTACGCAGAAAATTACGTCGGAAATGACCCACAGCTTCCCAACAACAAAACCTTGTTGACCTGTGTTATACATTCATCCGTCAATGTCTAGTCTGTACACGTCAGCGAGCAGCGACCGGTCAACAAATCATCAACTCATGGGACAGCTACCGGCATCTCCATGTCGACCGTTCTATCATACGGGAGTCGACTATGCCGGCCCGTTAACGCTCAAGACTTTCCGTGGACGCGGAGCCAAGACATACAAAGGATACTTCATTATCTTCACATATTTCAGCATCTCAGCAATACACCTCGAAGTAGCAACCGATTACTCTACCGAGGGCTTTATTGTCATACAAACACTTCACGAGTCGCAGAGGCCTCTGTTCCACCATCACGAGCGATTGTGGCACCAATCTCGTTGGAGCAGATGCCGAATTACAACGACTCTTTAAGGTCTCGTCTCGAGAGTGGTCTCGTATCGCCGCTCATCTTGCTACTGACGGTGTCACGTGGAAGTTCAATCCACCTTCCGCCCCGCTTTCGGCGGTAAGTGGGAAGCAGGAGTGAAATCGGTCAAGTTTTCCTTCAATATTCGACTATGTTCATCTTTGCATATGCTCTTCAGTGCCAATTTTATCTTTGTACAGAATGTAGAAAAATGTACCTTTCGTTTTTTATTTTGATTCGTGATTTGCATATTTAAGAATGTTTTTTGTGTATCGCTCAATGCTGAATACTGTTTCCAAAAAGCACATTTAGTAAATTTTCTAGCATACTTTAATCGTTGTTTAAACTTAGTAGCGCTCTTACGTAAAGTATTATTTTGTTTTGTAAATAATCTGCATTTAGTATAAATTTTTCTTGCAACTGGAGTCAAGTTTTCTTTTCTAGTAATATTACCAAGTATACTTCTACGAACGTGTTTTATAAAACGACAATTTTTTTTGGTGTACTTTGAATGTCTAGGTCACACGGCTGTGTTTCTTGTTGAATTTCTTTTTCAATATTTACATTGCTTTTCAAAACAGTACTTTCTTCTTGACTTGTATTAGATTGACATATATCAAGAGAAAAATCAATTGTAATTGTTGCAGTCATTTCATTATACTGGGTGTTAATTTCAAATAAATTTTCTTCTTGAACTTGTATTGAATTAAGCTGAGAAATGCCAGAATCATTTGTTGTTATTGACAAATTCTGAGTTGAAATAACATCATGCTTTAATCGTCTACGATGTAGAGTGAAAATATATGAATTTTCATCAAAATGTAAATGACAAATTCTATATTTTTTAACTTCTTCTGGTAGATTCGATACCCATAACACAGATATTGCTTCCAACCATTTTTTCATTAATTGTTTATTTTTAAGAAAATAATGTCCAGGAGCTTTAGCAGGAGATGTGCAACGTGGGATTACACATTTCCAAACTCTTTTATTAGTTATTTTATTCTAAAATTAAATTATTTGAAAGAAATTAGTGACTTTACGCAAATGTTTAATTTTCAAGAAATACTTTCTGTTACATGCACAGTATCATTTTACCCATGTTGTTCACCAAATATTACAGAAGGATAAAATGATGCATCATGCACATCATGCGCTATGTTCACATTTCGACCTGAATGCTACAGGTATAACTTTATCATTGTTATTTACTGAATGTTAAATAAGGATAATATGATATCTGGGAAGCACATGAATGGGAATGTGAACGAGCCCATGTGTGAAACGAAACGTATCCAGGTAAAAAATGTCATACAAACCTTCTCAGCAACTAACGAGTTCAAAATAGTAATTGGCTGTTTCTCAGAATTATCAAAAAAACTTGTGTTCGGCTCGTCCATCTGCCTCGGCAAATTGAGATTCATACTCGTATTAAACATTTGTACGAATCAAAATCTATGCTGGAATAGCCGCAATATAAAGAAGTTGCTGATTCACTGGGTACCTATTATGGAACACGTAGGAATGGATTCCGATCGGAATTATTTTGTTTTCCCTGGAAAACACAATAGAAATCTAGGAAATAATTGAATGATTCCGATCGGAATCCATTTCGAATAATTCCATAATACGTACCCAGGATTTACTACCCTTCTTCTTCTTCAGATTTGGTTGGCTCCCGGCTTCGCAAGGAAGTCCACTCTGGTCTATTCTGGCCAGTAACGATATTCGAGATTGTATTAATGCAAAGCAAAATATGTTTGAGGTGAAGCAACACCCGAGACGAGACGGATACGTCCGTCCGCACAGAACAAGAATTTATATTGATATTATCGATCGAGCAGGAAAAATTTATAGTTTCCAAAACTCTGTCTATTCGCCCAGATGGCGCAGAAATACGTCTTGAATTTTCATAGCGGAGTCCATACCCTGCTCTGAGCAAAGATCCTTCTGATTCCACAATACCTATGGATCTCGATTGCGAGAATGATATGTCATCTAGAAAGAGAACGACCAGGGACCGTGAGATCGACACAGAAGCTTCTTCTTCTTCTTCTAAATTTGGATGGCCCAGGTTCCGGTGTAGCCGGATTATCGTGGCCAGTCTTATCCTGTACGCCACCAACCTTCCACAAGATGTCCGCAAAAAAGGAGAAGCTAAGAGTACAGAGGCTCCACAGAACCTGCAACAAATCAAGCAGACGCCTTGCGCGGCCCCCACCGGACCCCCACGAAACTAATTCGAGGAGGGACGGAGGGGGGCACAAGGTGTAGGGGGAGGGGGTACGGGACCAATCAGACACCGAAACCTCACCCCAGCGCAACAACGCTCAGATAGGAGTCTCAATAGCCTTGAAAAAGGACAAGAGCAGTCTACACAGCTTGCGTGAAGGGCGGATTAAAGAAGGAAAAATGTTTTGAGAGTGTGAAGGATAAGCACTATTCAGAAACCTAACCAGGGTACCTGCTTTATCCCTCGTGAGAGGGCAATAAAAAATTATATGATTCATGTCCTGCATGAGGTCCCCACACACGCAAGCAGGGAAATCCACCATATTTTTCCTAAATAGACTATAGTTAAGATTATAGTGATTTGACCTTAACCTGTTGACCAGAATTATTATAGTTAAGATTATAGTGATTTGACTTTAACCTGTTAACCAGAATTATTTCGCTCCTATTAAGAGATAATTTGAAATACCAAGGTTTGGGTGACGAGGAAAAGTATAACGAGGAGTAGTGAGCGCCAGTGAGGGTAGCTTTGTCTCCTAAGTAGCCTTGAAAACGATTGCGCGATTTGGCAACGATCTGCGCTTGCAGATCTGAATAGGGGGTACGAAAGAAACCTCTGGCCCCGGAAGTACAGGCCTCTTTGGCCGCTTCGTCCGCGAGTTCGTTTCCCAGAATGCCTCTATGTGATGGGATCCAGAAGAGAAAACATTCAATATTGACACTTTCCAGTTGTACTAAAAGCTGTTTGATTTTATGTATAATGTAGTTTTCGTTGACCAGTTTGACCGTGAAGAATCTTATTAAACAATCCCTTTTTTTTGAACGAACTTGAGAATTATTTTATTGTCTGCTTAGTGTTTGAGATACAAAAATTGTCTGACCTGACCTCGGTCCTGTCTCGAGTTACAGTGTTGCCAAATGAAAAAACTCGGAAAGATAAAAATACTAGGGCCATTAATGTGCGGCTAAAGTGGCTCGCATCGTAACTAAACAACCAAATCTAAATAACAAAAAAACGTATGAGAATCATATATTCCGGCCACCTTAAAGTGTAAACTTCAACTATTAACTTAAATACTGACATTCGAATTACATTGATTGTATCAAAGCAAGATCTAAGTCAGACGATACGCTACAAACTTATGATAGAGGTTTAGTGTTAATCGATAGGTAGTACACATATTTTTGATAATGAACATTGGATTATTCCTCCGGTTTTTAAAGATACGATGCGTATTAGTCCATCCGAGCTAGGATGAACTTCACAAATTCGACCAATCCTCCATTTCAACAGAAGCATATTATCATCTCGGATTAATACTAATTTACCCAACTGTACTTCATGGTTGTCCATAGTGGTTTTCCATTTAGTTCTTTGTTGCATCTGAGTGACATACTCCTTTGACCAACGCTTCCAAAATGATTGTTGTAACTGGGTTAACAACTGGTAACGGTTAACGCGATTCGATGGTATCTCCAGAAGAGATGTTTCCGGTAGAGAGAGCAACAAGGTCCCAATTAAAAAATGTCCTGACGTTAAAACTTCTAACTCGTCAGGACTGCTGCTTAAAGGACATAGAGGTCGTGAGTTTAAAATAGCTTCAATCTGCGTAAGTACTGTATAAAATTCTTCGAATGTTAACAATGTTTCATTAATAACGGTCTTAAGATGCGTTTTCACAGCCTTGATATTGGCTTCTCACAATTCACCCATGTGAGGGGAATGGGGGGTATGAATCTCCATGAAATTCCTCGATTAGCAGCAAATTCGATGATTTTTGCTTGTTGCTCGGAATTTGACAGAAATTCACTCATTTGTCGCAGTGCATTACTAGCTCCAAGAAAGTTCTTTCCGTTGTCGGACCAAATTGATTCACATCACCCTCTTCGAAAAATAAATCTTTTTAAGGCGTTTACAAACATTTTAGTAGTGAGATCCGACACGAGTTCAAGATTAATAGCCTTGGTAGCCATACAAACGAAAAGACACATATATGCCTTGCTCGATTTATTCCTTGAAATTTTCACGCAGAGCGGTCTCGCATAGTCAACGCCGACGTGATTGAATGCTCTGGAAGGAGTAACTCTACACGCAGGTAGGTCACCCATCCGCTGCGCTGGACTACGCGGTCGTGCCCGAAACAGAACGCATTTACTGAGCACACGTTTAACTGCTCCTTTAGCATGAATTATCCAATAAGTCTCGCGCAGTGTTGTCAATAACAACTGAGGACCCATGGGGAAATTATTCAAATGTTGATCGCGTATTATTAAATCTGTCAGTATGTGATTGGAGGATAAAATGATTGGATGCTTTTGTGAATAAGGCAAAGGAGCATTTCTCAACCGGCCATCAACACGCAATAAGCGATCTTGACCAATTATTGGATTGAGTGAAAGAATTTTACTGTGTGACTCCACACTCTCGCATCGTTGCAGACTGCGCAGTTCTGATATAAATGTTTTCTGCTGATGAAGCTTTATCAACGCAGTCGTCGCTTGTTGGAGCTCTTCAGTTATAATCGGTCCGTGCATCAATAGAGACCTTGACTTAGACCGTGCACAATTTGTTTTGAATCTGAAGCAGCTTGCAATTATCCTTCTCAATTTGTTCAATGATGAATAACGATGCATGATGTCGAATGAGCTTTAACACGCGCAAGCATAACCGCTTGATTACGTGTCTCAGGAACTTCTGTCGGTAATTGAGTTGTAGATTTAGGCCAGTGCACTTGCTCTTCCATTAGCCATTGTGAGCCTTCCTACCATAGTGTCGCCTCCCGCAATTGATCCGGTGACATTCCACGTGAAATTATATCTGCCGGATTGTGCTCTGATCGCACGTGTGACCAGTCCTGAATATTGGTCAATCGTTGCAACTCTGCAACGCGATTGCCCACAAACGTTTGCCAATTTGATGGTTCTCCTTGAATCCACGCCAGAACAATCTCAAAATCAGTCCAGAAATATTGTTCCGAAATTGTACAGGTAAATGCTTGAGAGATCTTCGAAGATAAATTTGCCAATAATATAGCCCCACACAGCCTAGGTAGACTGATGGTCTTCAACGGTATCACTCTGGACTTTGCTGTTAATAGTTGGACGTTGACCAATCCTGCCTCGTCAACGGAGCGAAGATAGATACACGCGCCGTAAGCGATCAAAGACGCGTCGCAGAAACCATGCAACTGTGTATCAATTGGATGATGTAACATCGCGTGTCGAGGTACCCTTATTTGATTCACTAGAGGTAGTTGTTAACAATAGGTTAACCACATTGGAGAGTGTCAGGCAGAGAAGTGTCCCAATCCAACTTTAATTGCCAAAGTGATTGTAAGAACGTCTTAGCCTTGACGATGATCGGTCCGATCAGCCCCAAAGGATCAAATATTTGAGTGATTATTGATAACACAATACGTTTAGTCACCTTCTCAGATGTAAGGTCAAGCCTTGTTTCATACCGAAGTATATCAAGATTGGATTGTCATAAGAGTCCTAAGATTTTAGTGGTTGCAAGTCCATAATCGTCCAAGCTTGCCTTTTGATCAAGTGCTATATTAGAACGAAATCCTGCGGTTTTTAGAATGTCCGTTACTTGCCCCTTTGTCTGAAGAAGCTCTTGTACCGATGACTCTCCCGTCGATCATGTCGTCAATATAGAAATCTTGAGTTATGACTTTGGCTATACGAGGATGCACTTCTTCGACATCATAGGCCAATTGTCTTAACGATCGTATTGCTAAAAACGGTGCTGATGTAACCCTGTATGTGACTGTGTTTAAACAGAATGTGATTACTGGTTGATCAGGTGTCGTTCTCCATAGTATACACTGATATGGCCGATGCTCTGGTTTGATCATTATTTGTCGGTACATCTTGACGATATCTCCAGTCAACACGTACGGGTGTTGCCGAAATCGTATCAAGATCTCGAATAATTCTGACTGAATGTTTGGGCCCACTAACAGGCAGTCGTTGAGCGACGTCGTCGGACTAGATGCGTCAAACACTACTCGAAATCTTGTAGATGTTGATGACTCCTTTATAACAGCGTGATGAGGGAGATAATTAACTTTGACGCTCTTGTGATCCTTCAGAACAAACATGTGACCGAGTTGAATGTATTCATCCATGAATCTGACGTATTGCTCTCGTAATTCGCAATCTCGTTAAAAGTGATGATCCAGCTTCCGTAACCGCCTAAGTGCACTGGCCTTGGATTCGCCGAGAACGCTTGGATATTCCCGAAAGGGCAGTGCCACTTCAAATCTTCCATTATCAGCTCTTCTGTATTCATTTTTGAAAATTTCCTCACACTGAACTTCTTCCTTGGAAAGTAATTTAGTGTTTGACACTTCCTCAACCTGCCAAAATCTTTTCAGCTGTGATTGAAGTTCTTCGTTACGAACTAATCCGCATACAGAATGATAACTACGTGATCGTGATTCGACAGACAATCCAACTTGTTCGCATATCAGCCAACCCAACTTCGTTGATTGGAGGATAGGCTGCCTAGATCCCAACTGAATTCGATTTGTTTCGAACGTCCCAGAAAATTGTTGCCCCTAGCAGCAATTCCACATCTTGCGGTTGGTGAAAGATTGGGTCTGCCAATTCAATGTTCTGAGGTAAGTTTAGGAATTTAATGTTAATCGGTTTGGAAGGAATAGATTGCGTGATCTGATTAACAAGTAAATTGACGTTCCATATGAGGTCATAGTTGACGCTATCGCGGTCTTTGTCATTTCAACCGTCTTCGTTTCAGTCACGTTCAAACATGAAATGGTATGTTTCGTTGCTTCTATTGTGAGTCCTAGTCGTTCGCACGTGTCTTTTATAATGAAACTCGCTTGTGACCCATTGTCTAACAGAGCATGTGCCCTTTGGAACTTGCCGAAACTATCGCGAATGTATACCACCACAGTAGACAGGACAACCTTAGAGCTGCAATTGCCACTTATTGCTTTCATAGAAACCGATGTAGACGCTGGCGATTCGTTAACATGAACGGTTGAATTTACTTTGCTTATATCCGTTGAGGCATTGTTGGAAGAGGTTGTACTCCCTACGGATGCGCTCGATTTTTCATTTATGTGAAGCAGTGTATGATGTTTCTTCGAGCAAGACTTACAAGTGCGCGACGTGCATGATTGCATCGTATGCTTCGTACTCAAACAATTGTAACAGAGGCTCAATCTTTTTGCCTCATTGCGTCGCGATTCTACAGATAGTTACTTAAAAATCTTGCATGCGTGTGTTACGTCCAACTCCTAATGTATGAATGGATCGTTTGAGAGAAAGAAGGAATGAGAAGGATGGAGTATGGAAGGACGTTAGAGCAGACGCTATGTCTCGCATACATCCGAGTGGAAGGGGATGGAGCGAGTCGAACGCACTTAGGTGACTCCAAAATATAGGTCAACGTCCCGATAAGACGCTATGACTCCGATTTCAAGAGTCGTACGATCGTAGGTCCCATTGTAGGTCAATGAACCGAATCGCTTTTACCCGGGAAAGGACCGTGTGCGAATCTTTTTTTAGCAGGGCCGAAATACGAGGGAATGAAAGAAATTAACTAAAATATTTCATTGAAACATATAATTACTTTTATTTAATAATTATTCCATAACTAAATTACTTAACGCATTAGATATAAAATTAGATATAATATTTAGATATAATATTTAGATTAGATATAATATATATATTTCTTAGAGTAAAAGGTATGTAACGATGGGAG
>NW_017257910.1:22484-23305 GCF_001594055.1 Mycetomoellerius zeteki
GTGAAGGCGTTGTGGGGGAGAGGATCGGTGGAAATTTGGAACTGGGAAAAAAGGGAATTTAGGGATCGGTGATATCCGTGATGATAATAATATTGAGGACGAGCTGGGGGAATTTCTGCCAAGAACTCCACGCTCGACGTTGAGTCAGCGGGAGAGGAACAACGGGAAAGGGGGGGTGTATCTGGAAAAATTCGTTGGGTGAGGAGAGATGCGATGGATTCCGCGTCAGGGGAAGGAGAACGGGGAGGAGGTGGAAGGGAGAGTAGCGCAAGTGGAGGTGAAAAAACAAGTGGAGAGAAAGGAACTGGAGGTGAGCAAGGGTATAGATTTAAAGAGTGAGGGATGCTAAGGGAAGAAGGGGCTGAGACTGGGTCTAGACTATTACTAAGACTATCATTATTATTTATTTTATTGGTGCTATCTAAGGTGCTTAAAAATTCACGATAGGCTTCGTCTTAGAGCTGACGGGCCTCCCTAATCCTCTGTCTCCGTTGGGATTTAGTCACGCGGGAAACCCGGGAGCGACGTGGTCGGTCACCCACTACGAGATTTGAAAATTATAAATATTATACCCGGCTTTGCATTAAGGCAAGTAGTGAAAGGGGGGGGGAAGAAAAGAACAAAAAACCCAAAAAAAGAAGAAAAAAAGAATATAAGATTATGTGACTCACTTGTTTTGACGAGCCTTCCTGTGATTTCCTAGTGTTGTTGGTACGAGTGTTAGTTGGTACAGGTCAGGAAAATGCGGAGATTTCTCCTCGACTACTGCTGCCGATTTTCTGTCACTGACTATTTTTAAGTTCTATCTGTCACTCTGATTT
>NW_017257910.1:23460-25423 GCF_001594055.1 Mycetomoellerius zeteki
CTCGAGTCGTGAGATCGCGGTTTATATAGGACTCTTTTGGAGGTGGATCCTTATGGGATGTAACAGCTTGACCGATTAGGATTTTGATTGGCGGGATTTGCTCCCAGAAGGGTACTGGTGGTCTCTTTTGTTTAAACATTTAAGATCACCGAGAGCTTATTGGTGAAATTGGCTTTAGTCATCCGCCCCGTTTCTTACATCGGATTGGTCAGTTTTGGGTGGTGTCGCCAAGGATAGGAGTGGGTGGCTAGTGTAAACTTTGATTGTCTCGTGTGAAACTTATCGCTAGGTTCGCAATCTCTTCTTAGAACTATATCAAGAAAGATCGTTGTCCGTTACGAATCCACGGTATTAGATGACGATAAACAGATTCCTCTTCGAGTTTCAAAGGTCTAATCTATGATTTCTAAACTTCCGTCGGTTACCGGTGTTAGGTTTTATCTCCAAGGGTATGGAGTTACTACTAGGAATTGATTCAATTATTTATTCGTCTATCGAAAGAGGAATCTATTGCGATCTTTTGTTTGAACGGACCGTGATCTCTATGTCTGGAATTTCATCGCCCTCAATCCCGTGGTTGATATTTAGATCCGTGGTGAAAAATAAGGGGTAGATTACTCTTTGATTATTCTTCATAAACAGTCCGAGACTGTTATTAACTACTTATGTTTCATAAATGATATCCGAGTGACAACGATCGATCTTCCACGAAAGAAAAGAATCGTGGAGTCTACAGGACGTAACACGTGTATACGATGTGCTTGCTTGCAGAGAACACATTCGACTGCTTCATTTGTCGCTATATGTGACAGAGTTGAGTTATAATTTTTGTTCGCATGCGTCTGATTTCTTTTCATTGCTACATTTTCTGTCAGACTTGCCTTTGACTGCGTTGGATAAAGGGCTTTAAGATATTCGCATCGAGTGTTGAGAAATTCAATCAGCTGCTTGGTGGGTACCTTATCTTGAATGACCTAGTTTGTTAGTAATTAAATAGTTAATAAGCGTATCCCATTTATCGATTCGGGTTCCTTTAACTGCCTTAGTACACGCAAATGTTTTTGAACATTGTCTAATAATGTCCGCAACGACTCTCCTTGTTTAGAGATAAACTGAACAACTCATGTACATGATAATGAATCGTCAAGCGTATATTTGAAATCGTTTTGATAATAACTCTAATGCGATTGCATAATTCTCGTTAGTCACTGGTATGGAATGAATCACTTGAGCTGCTGCACCTGATAGTGCAGATTTCAAATAATGAAATTTTTGTACCGAGTCTTTAATTAACATTACCATCGACTAAGGCTAAAAAAATGTCGTAAAATTGTTGCCACTCTTCGTAGTTCCCGTAAAAAGTCGGCAAAGAAATTACTGGCAGTTTTACCATCGTCTGATTTGTTAGGTTCGGGTTGATAGAATTCGAGTGCTCACCTTGACGGTTTCGATTTGTGTTCGATTCACCCTAACCTAAGTCGCGTGAGTTTTGACCGCACTGTAGCTTACATCGCGAAAAATGTTTCCTCAAATCTCTCTCTTTCAGCTACGTCTGTCTCAGGGAGAGTCGAATCAATTTTCGTCTGTATGACATGAAGTTCCTGCCACAATTCATCATACTTCTCCAATCTATCTTGTAGTACTAACCTATTTTCGTAAACGTTTTAAATCTAGTCGCACGAGATTTCAACGTCGTTTGTTGACGTTTCAATGCCTTTATAGATTCTATTTTACGTTACAACTATGACAATTCGAGAAAAAACACAAGATACTTACCGTTCGCTAATGTAATCGTTGTTACGTGTACACACTGATGACATAACACCGTGGCGCCAAGATCACAAATGGCTTGCCGAGACAAAGTGATAAGGTGATCTGCCTAACCGATTGTTAAATCGCAGTCTGTGACGATAAGATGGTACGATGATACCTGCAGTGACAAGATGGCGAAGCGGCGGCCTGC
>NW_017257910.1:25448-27716 GCF_001594055.1 Mycetomoellerius zeteki
GGCACGATGACGGTTTGCAGCGACAAGACGGCGAAATGGCGGTTTGCCGTGACAAGATGGCGAAATGGCGGTTTGCCATGACAAGATAGCATGATGTTCTCGTTGGCCTACAACCAAATGCCGTTGATGAATCCTTAATGACTTAACTTCTCCTCAATTCTGGGTGTAGAATGTTTACAGACGTGGCTAAGGTGTGTGATCCTTGTAGTTTAACTTCAGCTTGCGAATGATGCAATTCGATCGAAGACGTTAAGACTTGCCTTAACTCGCAGATCTTCCAAAACTGCGTACCGAACTTCCAGAAACTTCGTTATCTCAAGCTTCCTTTTCTTCACTGTTACCGTGAATTCGGCTCGAAGAACCAAAACTTTGGAGGATCTTATTAAACAATCCCTTTTTTTTTTTAACGAACTTGAGAATCACTTTATTGTCTGCTTAGTGTTTGAGATACAAAAATTGTCTGACCTGACCTCGGTCCTGTCTCGAGTTACAGTGTTGCCAAATGAAAAAACTCGGAAAGATAAAAATACTAGGGCCATTAATGTGCGGCTAAAGTGGCTCGCATCGTAACTAAATAACCAAATCTAAATAACAAAAAAACGCGAGAATCGTACAGGCCGAGTTAATGGCCTCCAATACGCTGCATGAGTCAGAGAAGATAAATATCTTCGAGTAACCCGCATCCAGGACAAGAATTAGCGCTTGATATAACGCCCAAGCTTCTGCCGAGAAGACTGAGGAATTGTTAGTTAATTTATATTTGAAGCAATGGCCAAACTCCGGGGAGTAGAAAGCCGCACCTGCGCATCCGTCCTTAGTCAACTTCGAACCGTCTGTGTATATGATAAGCCCCGTGGAGTCTAGCTCCTGCAGTCCGCTATTAAAGCCTTGTATAATCTCATTATTATTACACTGTTTAGGATAGGACACAAACTCTTTAAATCTCTTCCTGTAAGTAAAGGCCTGCACATTACTTTCAAAGGCAGGTAAAAAATGAGATCTATGCTTAAGAGGTTTTTCATGCTTATTAGAAATATAGTATTTTAGGGTGGGGGATCTTACGAGAGCATGTGCTCTCTGCGTGGGTGTCCCGCTCGAGTTGTTTAATGCTTTTCATAATTGGATACTTCTTTTTGGACATACACTTGACAGTGAATTTTTTGCTTAGTAGATCAAATCTGAGTTTCAGAGGTAGTTCTCTTGCTTCACATAACATTACATTAATGGGTGTGGATTGACGGTAGCCCAGTGAAGCTCTAATGGCTTTATACTGCAATCTTTCGAGCTGCAAAAGAATTTTATTATAGAATTATCCCGCCACGAGAAGATCCACAGCTCCTCTAAACACAGCTCTGTATATAGCGAGCAAACACTGGGGGTGTGAGCCCCACCATACAGCTGTCAGAGATGAAATAATGTTAATCAGCGCTTTGCCTCTTTTTACGAGGTATTCGAAGTGAGATGTACCTTTCAGCCTGTAGTTCAAAAATATTCCCAAAAATTTGACTCGATCCACCCTCGGTATGTTTTGAGAGCTAAGGACAAGAGTACAATTGGCAATTGGCCTGACCTTGCGAGTGGTGAAGACCATTCACTTAGAAGGAGATAAGCTGAGGCCCTTATCCTCTAAAAAGATCGAGAAGTTAATTAAGGTTCTTTGTACCTTTGAAAGAGCTTCCGACGGATTGCGGTCTGATGCAAATAACACAACCCAAAAAAATCATAAAAATGAAAAGTTCAGGCCATGTTAAAAAAAAGTCCTCAAAAATTTAAACCTTTAAAAATTCAAATGATTATCTAAAATAATATATTACCATGAAAAGTAACTGATATATTATTAAAATAAAGGTGCCAGTTCAAAGTGAACATACATAAAGTGTATACCTTGATCAAAAAGTTCCCGGAATTACCACCAGGTGATGCTCTGAGTCAGCTGAGTATTTGAGTTCTGTTTTTTTGGTTAGGTTGCCACATCTATCATTGACATTTCCACCAAATTTTATCGCCATAGCTTGACATTTGTAAAAGTTACGCCGTCTTGAATACATCTACCTCTGTACGTGTTTTCGATTTTTTACAGTTTTAAAAATGGAGTTGAATTTGCAACAAGTTGTTTGTATTAAATTTTTTGACCAAGAACGAAACGAATACCATCCAACAGCCATCGAATTCATCCGATACGGATCCCTGCGATTTTTTTCTGTTCGATCGAGTCAAAAAACCACTCCTAAGAGGTAATGGAAAAATCGAAGACGGCTCTGATGGCTA
>NW_017257910.1:31143-31374 GCF_001594055.1 Mycetomoellerius zeteki
GGATTTTGAGTTTGTTATGCCGTATTTTCAGCGAGTAATTTATTGATAAAAAAAAACGTTGCCTTATTACCTGAAACGAGTAAATACTAATTAAACGCAAAATTCATAAATAAGAAGTTCTCAGGTCAAGCAAAGAAGCTGTACAGTTAAAGAGTTTACTGATTATATGACGTAATATATATGCTTCGAGAAGTTGGCATATTATTGGCTCCTGCACACTGAACGCGGAAA
>NW_017257911.1:0-9476 GCF_001594055.1 Mycetomoellerius zeteki
ATCATTAATATATTTTTTTTATATTAATAATTTTGATATTTAGGTATCAAATTTCAGCTTTAAAAAAATCTTTTTGATTACCAAAGTATATCCCATTATATGATACAAAACATTGTGATATAAATAAGTTTTTGTTTATAGATGAGTATTGTACAGGGTGTCCCATTTTAATGTCCCACCCCAAATAATTTTTATTTTTGATCTTAGAAAAAAATAAAAGTTATTTGGGGTGGAACATTAAAATGGGACACCCTGTATATAATACGAAAAGTATCCTTAATACATATTTTTATCTATGTTAATATATTTTGATATAAAGATATTAAATTTCAATTTTTTAAAAAGATAAAATGTAATTTTTAGTTATATTGCATTATATGTGATACAAATAAGTTTTGATTTATAGATAAGTATTATATATAATATGGCAAGTTGTGATATGAAAAGTTTTACTTTACCATATATATGAATATTATGTGTGATATAAAAAGAGGTGATGTCACAGATTTCAATTAATAGAATAGATATAGTTACATGGGATACGTAGAAACCAAAGTTTTATTATTCATTTATTGTTATTACATATCTGTTTTGTTATAAATTATTTTTTTTATTAAGAGAGCAGTAAAATAAACTATGAATTAATAAAACTATGAAACTATTAATAAAATATGATATTGTAAACATTGAATAAAGGAAAGTATTCATTTATTTATCATATAGTCTTGCCATGGAACAGCTCCTTCTCCATTGAAATAATTACACCATTCATCTCTGAGTTGTAAGGCAGCATTAGCATGACGATTGCCTCCTTGATTTCTCAAATTTATCATTCCAAGAGCAGGCTCTTGCCGCCATTCCCCTGGGTGAAATCTGTGTAGGAGTTCATCTTCTTCGTCAATAAATTCAGGAGGAGTATACATATGTCTTCCTACTACTTCAGTTCTCAACATGTTATGTAGACAGCAGCAAGCTAATATAATTTTTGATGCGTCATCAGGGTCATAACGCATCGCTGATCTAAAAATTTGGAATCTTGTTCCCATGACTCCAAAACCGTTTTCAGATTTATTACGCGCTCTGGATAATCTATAACAGAAAATAATTTTATAAAGTAACACATATTTTGAAAAATACATATACAAAAAAATGAATGCTTGCACGAACAATAAAAATTTACCTGTAGTTAAATATCCTTTTATCTTTGTTCCCGCATGTATCTCGCGAATAAGGTATCAGAACCTTTGTACTTAAAGGAAAACCTTCATCTCCAACGAATACAAATGGAAATTCTTTATCTGTATTAGGCAAAGGTGTTGGTGCAGGAATATTTAAGCTATTATTATCAAGATGGGCTTTCAGACTACTTTTGTTCCATATGCCTGTATCACTTATTCTGCCATTTGTTGCAATATCTACATATATGAATCTAAGTTGTGCATCCACAACAGCCAGTAATACAACAGAAAAACTGTCTTTATAATTATAATATAATGATCCTGACTGTAATGGTGGATCAATTTTAAAATGTTTGCCATCCATGGCTCCAAGACAATTATAGAAATTCCAACGATGACCAAAATCATTAGCTACGACTCTCCATTCATCCTCACATGATGGCATTCTAAGATAGTCTTCACGTAGTATATGAATAATCACAGTACATACTTCCTTAATGATACCTGAAATAGTACTCTGACCAATCCGAAATGTGAGACGAAGAGATTCCTGACTTTCCCCTAAAAATAAAATAACATTCTTTGAAACATTACTTATATTTTCATTACTGATGCACATTTCAAGTCTAAAAAATTTCGAGTTACCTGTTGCAAGATGTCGTAGGGTGAGAGACAACCTCTCAGCAGGTGAAATGCTTTGTCTCAAATGTGTATCCTGTTTTTTAATAAAAGGAGTTACTTTTTCTAAAAGATCTTCAAATAAAGTGCTATTCATTCGAAGGCATCTGTAACAAAAGTATTTAGCATATCAAGTATATCGTAAACAAATTAAAGAAATAAATTTCTAATTGAGTTATATACCGTCTAAATCTATCTGGATCTTCGAAAAGCAATTCCGTAAAAAGATTATAATGCATGCCTCTCCTCTTCCTCTTTAAAAGATATGGATGTGTCCATATACGACGATTGTTTCGATGAAGTTTCCTCTTCAGCGATTATTAAAAATAAAAGAGCAGTAATTCTCTTCTTTTTATTTGACCGTGTTATTATACGCGGCATTTCTTAAATTTAATTGCGTCTCAACTTGTTTGTATAAAAGACAGTAAACTTTAAAACATATATTACGTAGTATACGTTCTAAGCAATAAACACACTTGCACAGCACTGAATCGTCGAAATTTAGGTTAAGTAGCTCAATAAGTATCATTTAATAATAGACCTACAGCGATATTATCAATCGCAATGCAAATCGTTATCATATAATGTAATCGGACAATCTTCAATTTTTAATCGATAATCTCAATCTCCAATGCGTAGTCTGATTCCGGCCTAACACAACCAAAAATTGACTGATGCAGCCAATTAAAAATGCTATGCCATATTTTATCATCTAATTTGCTGCAGCAGCCAATCTTTTTTTTCAGTGTAGTATTCTAGTAAAATTGCTCATTTTTGTAATTTTCACCTCGTTTCAAGATACAAAATCGATCTCCTGGTCTTATCTCATAATCATTTGGAGTGAAATGATCACACTATGTTTTGCAGGCTTAAAATTATCTTGCCCAACCATCTCAATCCATTTCTTAAAAATTTTTTCTCTCTTAAATGGGAACCTAATATACTTATAAAATAATTATTTACAGTATTACGCCTATAAAACATTAAGATTTGTTTACGTCGCATGCTCCAACGTGTTCCAATATGCTCCTGTCGTAGCGCTTACTCACTCCGCGCTTGATAGAATGAGTAGGAGCTATGGTAGGAGCATGTTGGAGCATATTGTAGCTTGCGACGCGAACAAACCTATAGAAATCTGTGATCGACCCTCTACATTTGCTACATATATACACTATAGTATTTCCTAGTTTTTCTAACGTTTTCTAGAAACGTATATGTTTCTTTTCAAAAATGGGATGAGGAGGCTTATTACGGTTCCTTGTGACGAAGTGAAAATTACAAAAGTGATTGAATTTACTAGAATTTATAACTTCATTAGTTAACATCTAGTGAATTTGATCATTTTTGTAATTTTCACTTCGTCACAAAAAAACCGTAATAAGCTCCCAGTAGTGGAATTCTGTAATTCGTTATGCAGTCGTTACGAATTCATAACGACAGTTGCGCAGTTTTTTTACCATATAAAATATCTGCGCGGCTGTCGTTATGAGCACATAACGATTGCATAACGAGACTGCAGGGCCTCTATTATCGCATACGACAAACTAGGGAAATACTATAGTGCATGTAACATGTGCTATAGTATTTCCCTAGTTTTATGTATGCGATACTTTTCAAGAATAGAGGCCCAGGGGGTCTATTCTTGAAAAGTATCGCATACGAAAGTCTAATGTCCGTGTCACACTACGCATTCGAGACTGAGGATTGCGAATTGAGGATTAGAATTCAACCAATTAGAACGAAACGGATTAAACTTAAAATTACCTGATTGGTCGAATTCTAATCCTTAATTCGCAATCCTCAATCTCCAATGCGTAGTGTGACACGGGCATAAGGCCGGAATCAGACTACGCATTGAAGATTGAGATTGAAGATTGAAAAATTCAAACTTAACCAATCGAAACGAAAGGAGCTAAAAATTTCTTTGTCCTTATTGGTCAAATTTCAATCTTCAATGTGTAGTCTGATTCCGGCCTAAAGAAATACCACAAACCCCTTTTACACCGAGCACTTGATACGCGTATTAACTAGTAACTTTCTATTAAATTATTTTAATTTCAGCAATGTATTTAAAGAATGATGTATTAGGGCCACTGTCACTAAGCTCAGTTAACTTAACTGGCCAGTTAGTCTATCGGAATTGACTAATCGCATTTGTCATTTTGTTTGCTTCAAGTGGCCCTTAAATAGGTAGAATATGCATCAAAATGATTAATTAAATACACATATCATGTATATGTTTACAAGTTCGCCGAAATTAAGATAATTCAATAGAAAGTTACTAGTTAGGATCCGTATCAAGTGCACGATGTAAACTAGAGTACAGTATACGTTACGTATACTATAGTATTTTTCTAGAATTTTGTATACGTTTCTTTTCAAGAATAGAGACCCTATAGGTCTATTCTGTAACTTTTTAACGACTATTTTACTAGCTAGGGATGTCGTTGCGCAGGTATTTTACATGATGAAAAAGCTACGCAACGACAATGGCTGCGTTCAGCAGAGAAAGCAGCTTTGCAACTGTTGTAAAATTCTTCAATATGATTGGTTTATACATTTAGATCTGTCAGGAACCAAAAGCAAGAACCAATCGTATTGAAGAATTTTACAACAGTTGCAAAGCTGCTTTCTCTGCTGAACGCACCCATTATAACGACAGTTCAGTATCGTAATATTGTAGTTGCGCAACTTTTTCATCATGTAAAATACCTGCGCAACGACATCCCTAGCTAATAAAATTGTCGTTAAAAAGTTACAGAATAGGCCTACTGGGCTGCGTTCGGAAACATCACCCGAGTGTCCCCGTGTATCATTTTATCTTTGTTATTCACCCAGTATTAAACAAGAATAAGACGATATCCGAGAGCACTCAGGTAGTATTTCCGAACGCAGCCCTGATGGGATCTGTGGGGCCATGTTCCAAGGAGTTTCTGAGATTCTCTGTTTAATAAAGAAGAATTGTTTGTACTTCAACGTATGTGTGTACTACGTACATACATACATCTCAACAAGTGTTGACATGTGATATGCTATAGAGGTGACAGAGTCAAAGGGAAAAGATAAAATAAACACGGAAAACACAACGAATAAAATAACAGAAAACTAAACAACGAGAAGAAAAGTTAAAACGAGCATATCTCTACAATAATAAAAATATTCAAGTCAAGTATCAAGTCTGTGGCAACAAACAATGCAGGAAGAGCACAAAAATACTCCAAAATTAGGAACTATTCGAAAGTAAAATTATTTTGTTACAAATGATATTTAAATTAGATAACAAATTTCATCTAATTTACTGGTTTAATACAACACATATTTTTGTAGAATTCGCAATGCTGCAAGTACACCAGACGTTGCAAGAAATCTGTCGGATACCTTACCTACTTTACATTTTGTTTCTAGAGCCACTTCTCGTAGTAGAGTAACCTTGATGCCAAGTGACATTGCACAGTTACAAAGTAAGAGCTTTATTTGCAACTTTTTTTTATTAAATTTCTTTGATACTGCTTTATTTGTTATTACATTTTAATATCGTGTTACTTATATAGAAGTACCGAGAAAGAAGATTGCTATAGACAAGCAGCCAATCGTGCCATCACAGATAATGTTGGATACACAAAAGAAAATGGACAGTGAAGAATTAGAACTTGGACTTCTTTATGATGAATATTTACAAACTCTAATGATGGATCTCGTAATGAAGAAGAAGATTCTAGAGAAAAAGCGTCTAATGGTCATGCAAATAGCTGCCTTGGCACAAGAGATTGATCAAGATACACAAAAATTGATTAAAATTAAAACAAGGGAACGCGATATAATAAATTTAAGTTTAGCACAAAAAGAAGCAGATGTTCAACTGATTGCAGTGACAAAATATACTGGTAAAATTTATATATATATATATAAAAATTAAATTATTTCTTTATATTTACATTTTTTACAGAAGATGAAACATTTAAGATTGTAAAAAATATGTTATCCAAGTTATACTTTCTCTTGGAACCTCTGGATGTATTGCAATGTAATGGCATAATACTTCCTGAAACACAAACTGAATGGAAAGAGACTCAGGAAATATTAAATAAATGTTCAAATGTTTTAAAAAGCACTGTAAATCTAATAGGATCAAAAGGCGAAATGTATTGTGCTGTTAATGCTGAATTGAAGAATTTTACCGAAACGTATGACAAAATACAAAATCTTCAAAAGAAGTACGTTGCAAATATTATTTTTATCATTTTTAATTAGCTTATTTTAAATTAATATATATAATTATTATATATATATATATTTATATAATTAATATGTAAATTAACACGTATAATTTATATTATTTATTCATTTGTATTTGTATTTTTCAGATTGGAAGAAGCACTGTGTAATTTACAAGTATTGATGCTGAAAAATGCTTCACTTTCATTGGCATGCGATGACAGTAGATAAATGGAAACATATTGGAATTATTGGGCGCGTCAAGTTGACAAAGCAGCTAGCTTGCTCGCCGAGCAAATGAACATAATTGGTTGTTACTTATACCTAAATCCAACCAATCATATTCAATCGCTCGGTAAGCATGTATAGCTGCTTTGCCGTCTTGAACTCGCCCATTGTTTGAAGAAATAGAATTGCATAAAAATACGAAAATTGAATAAATTGGAGGCTTTTTTGTACAGTTGTTGCATAAAATATACTATGTGCTGTTAAAATTTATGTGAAACAATTAAATTTAGTTGAATAAAATCTATTTTATATTTTTGTAGAATGGTGTCAAAGTTATTTTCTTTCTATAAACAGGGTTGCCACAAGTCAGAGAAATCGTGGAAAAGTCAGGGATTTAGCAAAATTTTCTGGAAAAATTAAAAGGGCCAATTTCACCAACCACGGTTAGATTAACCGACGGTTAAAGTTAGCAGAGGGGTGGCCAACAGACATTCATATTCTCTCGTAATCTCTTATATATTGTCAATTTTACGGAGCTTTGTCTATCTGAAATTTCATCAGTGAGTGAGAATACAAAATTAATGATATTATAAATTACATATTTTTTGACGAATTTGCTGGTTACAATTTAGAAAAACGTCGAAGACCACGTAAAATCAAACCACGTATAAATTATTTAGAATTGTTTGACTTTTTTTCACATGTATAATACACTGTTTACTGCTTCCCACAAATTTCAGGTTAGAGCCAAGAGGTTACGAGAAAATATGTGTCTGTTGGTCACCCTGCTAACTTTAACCGTCGGTTAATCTAACCGTGGTTGGTGAAATTGGCCCTAAAGAAGTTTAAAATATGTGTACATATATCACAGAGATGCAATTTTAGTTACGCGCCCTCATGTACTCTCACAGCTTGCGCTACCACTTGATAATGCGTGGTGGAAAGAAGAATAGCCTTTATAATAACAGATTGAGATTTTAATAAACAGGATTTAGTTTTGATAAAAAAGAAACTATGTGTGTCATTGATTTATGTTCCTTATATTCTCCTCTCTTTCTCTTGCTGCTGTTTATTGATAATAAACAGCAGCAAAGCGAAAGAGAGGAAGAGGAAAAGAATCGTGTTCATACATAAAAGGAAAGGACAAAAAATACTACAAACTTAACAATTAAATGCAGTGTCAGCAACATTAATTTACACTGTTATGTTAAATTACTCTATCAACAAAATATTTAACGATTTTCAAATCAGGATGAAAATACAAGAAAAATTTCAAAATAAGTATTATTGAAACTCAGGAAATTTTGGGACGAAAAATTTGTGGCAATCCTGATTAAAGTAAAATTTATATTTTTATGATCGCTCCATGCCTTCGGCTCGATATATAGGGTGCTTTCCATTTGATGACACAGGTTGACACAAGTCAACACAAGGGTTACATGACAATTTTCATAAAAAAAGAGAGGGTAATGTTGGTAGCAACAAAAACCCTTGAGGCACCATAGTTTTATTTTCTACGGATTGGTAATATTTACAAGTAGTAATCCGTTAGTTTGCGCCGATCATGGTCGATCGAGTGTAAAAGTAGTGTAATTACATGATAATTCGTGAACTGTTCGCGAACGGCTGTCATCGCGGAGGTTTCGTGTTTTGACATTTATGTGTATCAAGAGGTTAATAACGTCTTCGAGATTACTCAGATAAGTTTCATTAAATATTTTCATTACAAAATCTTTATTCTTACTATTTCATTAAAAATCGATACTTTGTGTTATATATTTTATTTTCAGTTATTGGTTTTCGGTCTAACACTATTAACGGTGTTAAATTGTGTATAGAAAAAAAGGGATTGAAAAGAAAGAAAAATTAAAGAGAAAGAGAGGAAAAAGAAGAAAGAGAGAGGAAAAGAAAGAGATGTGGAAGGAAGTATAATCTAAATAAACCTGAATCAGAGTGGATAATCACTGACAGCAGTCCTAAGGGTTCCATTGGCAATGGCAATCAATTTATCATAATATTTGTAATACAATTGTATTTTATATTTCAGCGGAACGCATAAAAGTATTCAAAATGGAAAGATAGAAACATTTTTTGTATTTTGTTGTTCAGATAATAAGCTTGATTGTCAATCTTAATATTTGAAACATAAAATACAAAATATTTTTATGTACTCTTTGAAATACTATACGTTATTAACCTCTTGATACACATAACTATCAAAACACGAAACCTCCGCGATGACAGCCGTTCGCGAACAGTTCACGAATTATCATGTCATTACACTACTTTTACACTCGATTGACCATGATCGGCGCAAACTAACGGATTACTACTTGCAAATATTACCAATCCTTAGAAAATAAAACTATGGTGCCTCAAGGGTTTTTGTTGCTACCAACATTACCCCCTCTTTTTTTTATGAAAATTGTATAACCGGTGTAAAAGGGGTTACTGCATAGTCTGATTCCGGCTTAATGACAGGACAGTAGAGAGCATAGTGTAATAAAGAAGAGGTGTGCTGTTGCGCAAGAAGATAATTAACCAATGAGGATTGGTGGAACAAGTGACTGGCCATATTAATATATCAGCCAATCAGCGTTTTTTCTGATGGCGAATTCGGCACACATGCACTGACTCCGTTCTAATGCTGCCCTGACATGGTGCGAGTGCAGAAATACTTTAGTGCTATACCAAATTGCACTGTTAGAAACGTCAGTGCAACATTTTTTGAACTCGTTCAATTCATTCGGTTGATCCGAATATAAATTCAGTACTACACTGGGTCAGTTTTCATTTGCCGAATACGATAATCTTAAGCCGGATTCAGACTACGCATTGAAGATTGAGGTTGAAGATTTAAGATTGAAATTTGACCAATAAGGACAAAGAAATTTTAGCTCCTTTCGTTTCGATTGGTCAAATTTTAATCTTTCAATCTTCAATCTCAATATTCAATGCGTAATCTGATTCCGGCCTTAACGTACTGATACAGTGCGCACAAGCCGAATGTGTGGCACTGAAAAAGTTCACACTCAGTGCGCACTAGTGCGGTTTGTCGAATTCGCTATGAGATACTCAAAATGTGGTATAATTTAAATAAGGAAATGACAATTAATGACTTTATTTTGTTGAGCATTACTATTGTGACTTTTTATTATTAATTATTATTAATAATAA
>NW_017257911.1:9814-10303 GCF_001594055.1 Mycetomoellerius zeteki
CTTTGAAGCATTCTTTGATTAGTCAATTCGTAAAATTCTTTGTTCTGATTAGTCGTTCAAACGCTTCGAAGCGTTTGTAGCGTCAAGTGGACCGCAGCCACTATCTTTTGGAAACAAAAAAAACTTTATTTTTTTACTTTCGCATTTTCACTGCAATTTTTACACCCCTTAACGCTGCACACCACTATTTTTTTTTTTTTACATATTACATATTACAAGCGAT
Source organism: Mycetomoellerius zeteki (assembly GCF_001594055.1). Classification (NCBI taxonomy): domain Eukaryota; kingdom Metazoa; phylum Arthropoda; class Insecta; order Hymenoptera; family Formicidae; genus Mycetomoellerius; species Mycetomoellerius zeteki. The sequence goes on from NW_017257911.1 coordinate 10,038, forward strand.
ACGTCAGTCTCTTTGTTTTCTTTGCTATGATTTTCTAATATGGAAGGCGACTTGTTCCAACGCCATATATGCGTAGATGCGCGTCAAAATTTGGTGTGCCTCACGTGCACACTTCTTCTTTATTACACCATGGTAGAGAGGTTTGTTCGCGTCGCAAGCTCCAACATATTCCAACATGCTCCTACTATAGCTCTTTACTTCTACTCACTCCAACGCGCTTGGTAGGGCTGCGTTCGGATTCCTCACCGGGTGGGTGTTCGCTGGGT
>NW_017257911.1:12243-14178 GCF_001594055.1 Mycetomoellerius zeteki
ACTCTACTGTGATTGGTCAATTCGCTTACTGCTTACATTTTACTGCTTAAGTTTTTTTGTGTGCCATGGCCCTTACTGTCAATACACCCCACTGTCCACATGGGTTAGGATTTATTTGTTTTATAGCATACATTTTAAATTTGGTGCCTGTTGGACCGATAAGTAACGAGACGCATGCGCATGAAGTCAGAGAGCATGAAGAAGGCATAGTGGTAGCACTACACATAGGCTGCGTTCGTAAACGTCGCTCGGATGCCTCCGATGCCTCGGATTCATCATCTGTCTTCGTTTAACATTTAATGTTAAAGAAGGACAGATGATGAATTCGAGGTATCGGAGGCATTCGAGCGACGTTTCCGAATGCAGCCATAGTCGGTATGACAGATTTCCTAACCTGCAGAGTCGTCAACTTTAACGCTAAATATCTCGGTTCGCGAGGCAGAGCGACACTTTTTTCTGCCAGATTCTTTCGTTTTGTGCAAAAACGCGTCAAATAAGCCTAATTTCATCGAAATCGGAGGTGAGGGAGGTATTCTGAATAATTACCATATTTCCTTATTAACTATTAAGATGTATAAACGTGCATTAATATTACTCACCTCGTTGCTCTGACACACTTTACCGACCATTCCAGACCAGTCACGACTACGACAGCTACGTTTTTCTCTGCCTTACCTTACGTTACGACTACGGAACTTACGTCTCGTTACGTCTCGTTCTCTGCCATAGCCCGTAGAGAAACTTCTTACGGAACGGAATGGTATGTTCACCTCAGATGGTTGAATGTGAAATTAAAACAAATATTCAGAAACCTTTTTTTTGGAGATTACAACGATGGACGAAGAAGTAGTGTTAACTGTAATGTTAAAATTATTGCGAAATGCAAGAAATATGCCAAGTTGGCGTGCTATTCTGATATTTAAGAGAGTACGAAAATTATATTTCGCTTATAATATTTTATTACAAAATAAAAAATATACAAGAAAACGAAAATTTTGGGTACGGCCAATGTTTACACAAAGAATGAGACATCTTCAAGTTCCGATACAGCAGAGAAACTTCTTACCGAACAAAATAGTGAACTTATTTCTAGTAAGAAATCCGTTCTGTCATTCCGATTCCGTGTACATGTGACGGCACCCTAAGGCCAGTATTCATAGTAGGTTCTTATTTTAAGACCGTCTTAAGTAATGTCTTAAGTTGCTAATGCGGCCCTCTGATTGGTTCATGACATCTTAAGATTGTACTTAAGAAGGTCTTAAATATAAAATCCGACTATGAATACTGGTCTAAAGCCCGTATCAGCCTCCCGACTCTGCAGGCCGACTGCCAACTCTGACTGCCGATCAATAATGGATCAATCACAATATGACTGATTCAATGTGATTGATCCATTATTGGTCAACAGCCAGAGTTGGCAGTCGGGTCGGCTTGCAGAGTCGGTAGTCTGATACGGGCTTTAGGACCACTGTCATCAAGCTCAGTTAACTTAACTGGCCAGTTAGTCCATCAGAATTGACCAATCGCATTTGTCATTTTGTTAAGTTAACTGAGCTTGGTGACAGTGACTCTAACCCCGGATCTACAATAGGTGTTTTAAGTCTTAAGTCGTAAGAAATTGACCAATTACAGTCGAATTCGAGGAGAATTATCGACTACGATTCGTCCATTTCTTATGACTTAAAACTTAAAACTCTATTATAGATCCGGGGTAAGTCCGGATCTACAATAGATGTTTTAAGATTTAAGCCGTAAGAAACTGACCAATTACAGTCAAATCCGAGGGGAATAATCGATTGTGATTCGCCCATTTCTTATGGCTTAAAACCCTATTGTAGATCCAGGCACCGACGAGATATTATTAAAGACCGACATCCTTATGGGAGTTCGCGTTAATGTTTCTTGTTAATATTGAAGTGATTAAGAGTAAAAAAA
>NW_017257911.1:14619-24342 GCF_001594055.1 Mycetomoellerius zeteki
TAATGGCTCCTGCACACTGGACGCGGAAACGCTTGCCGCGCGGCAAAATGCAACGCGGTAATCAATGAACATGTTGGGAGCTGTAAGCTTATTGGTTACCGCGTCGTATTTTGCCGCGTGGTAAGCGTTTCCGCGTCCAGTGTGCAGAAGCCATAAGGCTGCTTTCCTTTTAAGAGACACAGTCGACACAAGTATCGTTCTATCTTTGTCACTCTCTGAATGTCCAAGAAGGATAGAACGACGCTTGTGTCGATTTGTGTCATCAAATGGAAAGCAGTGTAAATATAATATTCTAGGAATATTTTGCGCTTATAGGGATACTGCTTATAGCAAGCATAACCTGAAATTTAAATTTTTCATATAGATGCACATCAAAGGCCCTGTGCACAATAGAGGAAATATTAGGAACAGGAATAGATATTAAGATTTTAACCTACCAGATACCAGTTACACCGGAATACACGGTTTCTGATAGGTTGAAATCTTAATATCTGTACGCAGGGCCAAATGTGCTGGGATCGCACAGGAAGTCTTTAATACGCCATCACTCATTCCACCCGGCTCAAGGAGCCAGGTGGTTTTTCCACCCTTCCGGGTGGATAGAGTAGGAATCTGAACGTTCCACCTAGGAGCCCGATAAAGGCACTTAAAAGGAATCTGAATGCTTTCTGGGTGGCTGTGTGCACCCGGGTGAGGAATCTGAACGCAGCCTAGAATGAGTAGGAGCATGTTGGAATATGTTGGAGCTTGCGACGCGAACAAACCTTAGAGCTGCGTTCGGAAATACCACCTGAGTGCCCTCGGGTGTCCTTGTTTAACACTGGGTGAATAACAAGGATAAAATGATACACAGGACACTCGGATGATGTTTCCGAACGCAGCCTAGGAGTAGTTGTGAGCAGTGTTGCCAACTTAGCTATTTTCTGACTAGATATAGCTATTTTTTTTTCGATCTAGCTCGCAAAAATTGACTTTTGCTATTAGCTATTTTTCTGGATATTTCTATGAAGATAATACAGAGTTAGCTAGCTATTTCTTATGATTTTGATTCTTGAGATTTTTTTATTGGATATCAATCGTCGTATGTTCAAATTTTCCAATCAACGTAGCAAACATATCTAAAAAGATATGCAATGAGAGCCTAGAGATGGCGGGCCAATCTACACTTTTCTACACTCATCCATCCTATTTTCAAGAAAATGTATTAAAACGAATTAGTACTAACGAAGCTTAGCCCCCAAAATATGAGAATTTTGATTTACACGATTTATGCCCGTATTCATAGTCGGGTCTTATATTTAAGGCTTCCTTAAATTTATCTTCAGATACTCTACGAATTATTTCATTGGCTGAGCATCTAAAGATAAATTTAAGGAAGCCTTAAGTACAAGGTCTGACTATGAATACGGGCATTAGTATTTCACAAATGTTACTTAATTTAATTTAATCGATGTTTTGATTACATTATATTCTATTATATTATATATGTTCCTATATGTTACACATTACGATAATATATAATATGTTATATACTTTGTTTATTTTATAATAATATCTGTGCTCATGTGCAATTATAAAAACTTTTTCTCTCAAATAAATAAGTATTTCTAATTATAATCGTATTTTAAATTTATATTTTCTTTAATTTTTAAAATCTAGCAATTATTTAACTATTTCTGAAATGTCGTCTAGCTTTTCTTTTTTTCGAGAGTTGGCGACACTGGTTGTGAGTAGTTGGTTTGACTTAGAGTCCTAGATATCAGAGAAGCGCAACCGGTGTTCCGCATTCTGATTCGCTGTTACAGTCACGTGGCTTGGCAGCCATTTATAATACTAGTGACATACTTCTATTTCATTTTATCCTACAATTCTATCTCACATTATCTTACACGTTCTATCCTAGGCAAATGAAAGTTTTATGTTACCATTTTTTATGCGTAAGTTTAAACATTTTAATTGCATATAATGATATATATGTGCTTTGGCACATAAGATTATTGTTTAATCTTTTAAAATATTATTTACATAGGCTGCTTTCCTTTTAGGAGACACAAATCGACACAGTATAACACTCAAACACAGTTTGTCACACATACTCTGACTCTCCTCTCGAGCAGAGGCGAAGTGTGTCGAGTTTGATAAAAAATTGTAAATGGAAAAAATTAAAATATTTAATAAGTTTCCTACTTCTTTCCACTTCAGCAAGAATATCTTCCATTTGAACTGAGACTGGACTGCAACTTTTGCTGATTCCATTTATTTCTCCATCAATATTACATATGTTTTTGTAATTATAACTCTCTTTACTGTTGCTGCAGAATTGTTCTTGAACAGTATCCATGCTGACTAAATTGTGAACTTGTTCGTTAACAGTAGATGCTTCACAATTATCATTTTTTTCAATGTTTCTTGGATGTGAGAACATAATACTGCAATCGTACCTGCAATTATGCAATACCTTATCTTCAAACATTTTTGTTTTAATTTATAAACAAGCAATCACAAACGACTTTAAAATTATTTTATTTCAAACATTTGGAATACTCCATAGATTAAACCATATGAAATTCTTCTACGTATCATACAGAATTATTTATTTGAGTAATCTCTGATGAAAATTTTTCTCAGAATTTTTCACATAATTTTGCAGAAATTCTATATAATTTTTCAGAATTTCCATATAATTTTATAACTTTCTTACATTTTTCATACGAATTGGAACACTTCTCAGAAAATCTACATCTTATCTCAGAATTTTTCATATATATTACTTATGAAATATATAAGATTTCTAAGATTTTTTGTATAATTTCTGATGAAATGTTATAAAATCTAAAACAAGAACATTTTTTTTTAATTATGGAATGAGAAATTTCAGAATTCACTTGTATAAACAGTTCTGAGAGAAGATATAAACTTTCTGAATATTTCTGAAAAATGTTCTAATTCATACAAAAATTATGAGAAAAATTGTCGCTAGAGATGCAATAATATTTTTTTAATTTCAGGAATAATTTTATCGAGAATCTTTCGAAAAAACCTTTCGAGTAAAGTTTTACTCCGTTAATAGCAGTGCAAATTAAGAGGTTATGGTGATGACAGTTTAAAGGCAGTTTCATTGCATGTCGGCCATTTTTAATACTCTTGTTAGTAACTTTGCGATACTGACTTAAGCCGGTTGCGGCTCTCTGATATCTAGGACTCTAGTTTGACTCACGTAGCAGCATGACACGAGTTTTGCGGTGCGTCGAGGATCTGGTGAGTGCTAGCGAGCGCGGTGAGGAGTGACAAGTTGGAAAGTGCGAGCGGAGGGTGGGCGCAAGGCGCAAGCAAGCGCAAGTGAGTGTATACAGTGTACATACGTACGTACAAACCGCGCGCAGTGTAGATCATTACACTACACTACGGACTACACTACACACTGTACGTATATACATACATACATACATACATACGTACAAATTGTACACACGACGGGACGGGACAGATCTTCGCACGTTACGTTTTCCTCGAGGTCCGCGTTGCGACGTACTTCTTTTCCCCTGCAGGCCTTGCAGTGCACTGTGCAGCCGCGCCAGCGAGTACAAGTGTAAGGTAACTTGTGTCGTTGGAGGAGATTAACGTTTTTACGCGAGGAAGCGGCACTAATCGCTCGAGATGGCCGGTGCGATGTTATTCGAGCGGGCTCAGGCTGTTTCGGTGACAAACCGCAGCGAGGGTATCTCATTGCTGAACGAGATCGTCTCAGACCCAAGTATCGGCGTTGCCGAAGATGACGAGGACAACATTCGTGTCAAGGAGCAGGGTATTTTGCACCTGGGTGAGCTCTATAAGAAAGAGGGCAAGGCGAAAGAATTGGCCGATTTGATCAAAGCCACCAGACCGTTCCTCAGTCTTATTAGTAAAGCAAAGGCCGCCAAGCTCGTGCGGTCCTTAGTTGACTTCTTCCTGGATTTGGAGGCTGGTATCGGTATCGAGGTAACACATTTCATCTATCGATGAGTATTTCATAGGATTAGGTTACACTATGGCAGTTCTGCTTCGACCAATGAAAAATGTCAATTTGCTTGTCAAAATACTCATTGTTAGTGTAACATACTCTTTATTGAAACAAATATATGGAGCTTAATAATGACAACATGAAGTAAAAGTCTATAAACAATTCACATCTAAATTTATACGGTGTATAGTTTTGATATACATTCTTCATTTGTCTCCGTTACAAATGAAGGAAAAAATAATTCACAAGGTAATATTCTTTTTAGCTTATTTTAACAAAAGCTACAACTCTTGTTTAGCATTAGTTAAAAACTCTAATCTTATTTTAAAAATAAGACAATGTACGCACGCGCGTACACACATATACATGCAGAATATATAAGTGCATATATGATAGATCTAAGCTTCAATCTATTTAAAAAAGATAAACTTTTATAAAAAACAAAATATGGAATATATACTTATATGCATTATGTATTTAGGTGCAATTGTGTAACGAATGCATAGAATGGGCAAAGGAGGAACGCAGAACGTTTTTAAGGCAATCATTGGAAGCACGCTTAATAGCCCTTTATTTTGACACGGGCATGTTCAGTGAAGCATTGAAATTGGGATCTGCTCTCCTCAAAGAACTCAAAAAACTTGATGATAAACAACTATTAGTAGAAGTTCAATTATTAGAGAGCAAGACATATCATGCATTGAGTAATTTAGCAAAAGCAAGAGCAGCGCTTACCAGCGCAAGGACAACTGCCAATGCGATTTACTGTCCACCCAAGATGCAAGCAGCTCTGGATCTTCAATCAGGAATATTACACGCTGCGGACGAACGAGACTTTAAGACTGCTTACTCTTACTTTTACGAAGCTTTCGAAGGGTATTGCAATCAGTATTTTAAATATAGTCCGTTTTTGCCTATTATACGATACATATACTATCTTTGTATTTTTATTTTTAGGTATGACAGTGTTGAAAGCCCCAAGGCGTTAACGGCGCTCAAATACATGTTATTGTCTAAAATTATGTTGCGTACGCCAGAAGATGTTCAGGCTATCATGTCCGGCAAACTGGCCGTGAAATATGCGGGATTGGATCTAGATGCGATGCGGGCAGTAGCCGAAGCCAGTCATCGGCGATCGTTAGCGGATTTTCAGAAGGCGGTTAAGCAATACCGACAGGAATTGGAAGACGATGTAATTGTACGCGCACATCTTGGTTCTCTCTATGACGCTATGCTGGAGCAAAATTTATGTCGTTTAGTCGAACCTTACTCACGAGTCCAGGTAACTATACGATTATGTCGGAACTCTTAAATTTCTTTTTTTGTCACTATAAATTATTTATCAATTGAGTTCTTCTCGATAAAAATAGATAAATGTGTATGTATAAATATGTATGTATAAAAAAAATACACATTATATATACATGCAAACTTATTAATTAAACAATCCACACCATAACAGAACTTGGCTTTTTAAAACGTAATTTATTTCGATTGCCAAAGTTTTAACGTGCTAATCGTAGGAAATAATGACAAAATTAAATCTGAGAGAAGAAATCAAATATTCATATTGATTTATTAAGTGACTTGAAAAAATAAATTTAAGAATAATATTTAGTAAAATAATTCTTCTTGCTCTCTTACATATTGCTCTCTACAATTTTTTTTTTGAAGGTGAGTCATATTGCTTCGTGCATATCTCTGCCACTGGCACAAGTAGAAAAGAAACTGTCGCAGATGATTTTGGACAAGAAGCTACGAGGGGTTCTCGACCAAGGAGAAGGTGTTTTAATCGTTTTCGAAGATGCACCACGCGATAAGACCTACGAAATTGCATTAGACACGATACACAGCATGGGAAAAGTCGTCGATACACTTTACCAGAAAGCCAAGAAACTCACCTAGCCCTATTTAATATGTATTTATACAAGAAAAAATCTATCGCAATTATTATAACCATTAATAATTAGTTACTCTCATTAAATACTGTCGATTAACTGTATTTTTCTCGTAATTAACGTGAATGGCATGGCAAGTGTCGTGAACAAAAAGTGCTCATTTATCAATACGTTTGTATAGGATCGCTTTTATTAATTGTAGGAATTGTTTAAAAAGATGATAAATATGAAATAATCAATTTGCTTGAGATCTAATCCCGCGTCTTTGAAATTATTTTTCGCGCGTATGCACGCGCATAAATAATCAAGGAAGTGAAGAAAAATGTCATAACACCGAAAAAAAATATCAAATATAAAAAAGGTAAAAGAATTATTCATTTATTTCTTTACTTATTCGCCCTATACAAGAAATCAATTATTCATCTTGTAAAAAAGAGCCTTATATAGATTTAATTAAAATATGTTAAAATGGACATGTTGAGATAGTGAAATATAATTTAAATTTTGTATTGTAATTTCAAGATATGATAGGTATACCCAGATATGTATATATTAGGTGTATAACTAAGTTCCCGCTGTTAATTATCAAAATTCTTTTATTAATACAAAAGAAATAATACAATGATTTTAATTAAAATATTTGCCGTTTGCATTTATCATCTTTTGCCATTTTCCAGGCAGCATACGAATACCGTGGCAAAAGAATGTCTTATCTTTTGATGCGATGAAGTCGTCGAATCATTTCTTGACATCTGCTTTATTTTAAGTAAGTGTGTTTTGGAGACGGTGCGCTGTATCAATCAGAATAAGTGATAATCAGATCGTGCCATGTTTGAAGAGTATGCTGGATGGGAAAGAATTTTCCATTTAAGATGATACAGTGTTTGACTTTACGAGCCCTCCCATTGTTGTGGAGCAAAACGATGTCGTTTCAAGGTAACTGTCATTCGTTTCTCTTCAATTGCTTGAACTCAAATGTTCAAAAAATTGATTCAAAAATTGTTTGAATCAACCAATTCGAAAGAGGCGACCGGCAGTTGCTTCAAAATGATGCAAAGTTAATTTGTTCCATGATAATGCAAGATGTAGTTTGTAAAGTCAAACAAGCACTGTATGATGTTGTGAATGGGAAATCTTTCCCCACCCAGTGTACTCTCTAGACATTGCGCCGTGTGATTATTTCTTATTCCAATCGATGCAGCACAGCGTCTCCAAAATGTACTATCAAAATGAAACACATGTTTAAAAAATGGGTCGATGACTTCATTATGTCAAGAGACGAGATATTCTTTTACCAAGGCATTCGTATACCACCTAAAAGATGACAAAAGGTGGTAGATGCAAACAGAAAATATTTTGATTAAAACAATTGCATTGTTCCTTTTGCGTTAATAAAAGATTTTTGATATTTAATGGTGAGAACTTAGTTATACACCTAATACTTTGAGTTTGTTTTTTGAATATTTGAATCTAGAGAGATAGCTGCGTTATCAAATAGCAAGACTGATTGTCACAAATCACAAAGGCTCCATTGTTAAGAATGTTAAGATAGCCTGTTGCACAAATTATCTTGTCAATAATCTCGTCAAAAATTTACTAATATCGTTGTTTCACACTGTTACATGATGATCGTTTTGTCGAGATATGTACATATATGAACTGATCAAAGATCAATACGGTCAATATGATGGACTGTTTTGGTATACGTAGCAATGTCCGTAACCGCAGATCAGAATATTTCAGAGTTGCTGAATCATTCTCTCGCAATCGATGTTTTCGCGCGATTCTCATTTGAAAAATCGATTGTGCTTTCGACCATGCGCATGCAGCGACATCCACGGTATCTCCAGCATCTTATTTCCTGTCCCGTTTTTCCCTTTCACTCCTCCTCGAAATGGTGAAATATATTTTTTATTTTATTTTAGTGTAAGAAAAGAGTATCGGAAAATATAACTAAGGACAAACGGAGATTTATAAAGAAGAGAATTGGTCGCTTGACGACAAGAGAAGTGAAGGAACATAACGACAGCAGCGCCTTCCTGTTTGATCTTGCACGTTTTAACAAAGGGACATAAGTGTTTAGGTTTAGAGAGCAATTTTTCGTACGAGAAGTATGATGGAGAGGGAAAATGCTACAACGGAAAAGGTAAAGCATCTTGATTGTGCCGTTGATTGTCGCGTTGTCGATGCGAGGAAATGAGGAAATGGGCAGTCGAGTTCGATGGAGCGACAATAAGGATGTTTCGTTTAGGTTAAGCCGGTATTTACGCGACTGATTGATGATAGTTGCGTTGCGTCTGCCTCTCGCGACTCTTCGAACTTTATCGTCGAGATCGGCATCGTCGTTCAATCCCTCTCGATCTCTCTGTCTTGTCTATTGCGTATACGTATACGTCACGTACTGCAACTATCGGATATAGTGAGAAAAAAAAACCTTTGAGAAGCGTATACCATATGCATTAACCTCTTTCACGAATGTGAAAGTTGGCTCAGCTTCCGCATCCACATACGTGCTTTTCGCTCGTTTTTCGCGGGAATGAGATGACATACGATGACGTACGTCTCATCAAATTTTATCTTGACAATGCTATTAACAGTTGTTGTTTAATAAATAGTTTAATATGAACACGATCAATAATGTTGAACTTTATCGTCACTTTTTATGTTAGGCATCATTGTAAAAGAGAAAGGATGATGTCGTTAGTTTCAGTTACTTACTTTTTTTTCTTAAGAGGATCCTAAAGTGAAGCACGAACTGGCCCGAACTCTGATGAGATTGCGGTTTTACCGATAAAATGTGACACATCAACATATCTTTAAATATTATTACATCAATATCGCACTCACACATCGTACAAATTTTCTAACTAACTAATCTTTCGTATTAAGTATCTAAACCTAATTCTAAATACTCAACATTGCTTGTTTATGTAATCTCTAGTCCAAACCAAGATTGTTTTATACGTACCAAGTATAAAACTTGTATATAAAGTAAATATTTTTACAAGTCGACGTTAAAAGTCAGTAATAAAACTAATTTTCCACCTTTTTTCGTTTTTGGCATAAAGTCGACCGGTTTGGACTACATTATCATTTTTTATACTTTAATTATGGAGAAGGATTTTTTAATCTATAAATAAAGGCAGTTAAAAAAATACTTATGGAAAAATTGATAAAACAGATTCAGGATTAGGATCCCCTTAATTCTTTATGCAAATTGCTGCAATAACCATTTGCATAATCATTAAAAATACATACATATGTACATACATATGTATATACATACATACATACATACATGTATAGCAGAATATAATACATTACAATAACTTGTCATGGTTATGATGTACATGCCATAAGTAAGTAGTTCCTAAAAAGTAATGACCCTTAATGCTGATAAAACTTGTTTCTTCTCTTCAGGTGAAGTTTATTTCTAATTTTTTAAAGATATGTAGAAAAAGTAAAAATGATTGTAAACTAATGAATTTTTATGATAAAGAATCACCTTGAGTCTATCCAATTTAATATTGTATATAACTAAATTTTTTTCGTTTTTATAAACCATATGTTACCTAAGTATGTATGTTCAAGTAAAATTAATTCAAAGACAATGACATCTTGATATTTAGAAATTTATTGAGAATTCAAATATTTATTAAAATATAATAAAATATTTTTTATATCTATATATAAATGGGATATGTATACAAAAATGTCCAATTTTTATAATATTTGATATTTTATATAATGTTTTTATACTTTATATTATATTGCTTCATACATAAATTATATACATGTATATATATATATATATATACAGGGTGT
>NW_017257911.1:25563-31942 GCF_001594055.1 Mycetomoellerius zeteki
AACGAGCATATGTCTATAGGACTTTTTTTCTTAGTTTTTTACTCCTCTACACGCTCCCGAAGTTTTGCCATTTAATTTGGAAACACCCTGTATATAATTTGATCTTTATTTTATTATTAGTATTTCTATCTCTATAGAATACAAATCTACAAACCTATAAAAAGAACAATTTTTTAAATTATTCTTTTTTTAAATAATATCAAAATTTGTATAAGTTACTGTTATATATTTTTAAAATTTTGTACAAATATGTATGTATACATTGTATATACATTTGTATAAAACAATTGAATAAATTGTCATAACCTATTAAAATTGTATCCAGTCATCTAAATAGTTACATACAAATACAAGTTGAAATTTATAGAAAAATTCCTGACTAAAAGTTTCTTTTATCAGTTATCTCTTCTTTGTACTATTTAAATTGCTGTTTGGTCTCTCTGTAATGTTTTCCACATTTTCTGGAAATTCTAATCTAAGTAATGCAAGGAATGGATCAAATAATGTGTTACCAAGTGGTTGCACAGAAAATGAGGTTATGGATATACAGAATAAACATGATTTACATATTTTCTAACATCATTATTTATTAAACAATATTAAAACTAAGAACGACCGTATATGAATACATCAAATACGATAGAGAATACCATTAACGGTCAAAGTTAGATGTTTTGAATAATACAATATATATTCTTTATTAAACCAATTTATTTCAGATATGATTGCATGCCGGACTTTCAACACAATCAGTCTGAAACGCTAATAATTCACCCTGACTGAGGTAATATCTTTCGCAATAAATTCTTTTCTAATTTAATTTAGGAAGAATTATTACCATTTGAGATTGATTGTGTTGAAAGTCCGAAAGTTATCGGTGCGATCATATCTAAACTAAATTGTTATTTGTGTTTATTACAACGTCATATATAAATTATTTAGTATACTTGTGTAAAGTTTTATATTTACTATGAGAAATTAGAAATATAAAGATAAAATTAAGGTTAAGTCACTTAATATTTATACATAATCATCGTATCAAAGTGTATTTTTTGAGTTTGCCTTACAGGTTCAGGAATATAAGGAGTCTCTTATAACCAAGGTAATCTTTTTCTCTCTTTTGATTGATAAATCTCCAATTTTAGATTAAAAAAACATTACTGGATAATATATGTATATCAAACGACAAAGATTACAATATATTTTTTATATTTATATTTATTCATGTTTGTTTATTCAGGCAGAAGAGTTGTTGGTAAAAGGATTTCCAGAGAAAATAGTTAAATTAAATGAATTATTGGAGACGCCTGGATTTTGTAATCGAAAATTGTCAGATGTACATCAAGACTTAAATGTACCCATTCCAGACCCTATAATTCTTAATCATTCCGAAGAAGCTCCTGCTGCAAAAAAGCTTAAATTGGACAATAATGGAGAAGAGACCAGTGGAACCAAAGTTTTGATACTTCCAAGTGGTTCTGTTCCTTGCAATAAAAAGTTGTGTGATTTGATTCACATAGTTAAACCGTATATTAGACAACTTTTGGAGGATTCTAATTTAGTAAGTATTAATTAAGTATACCGCAATTTATATCCAAGCTAAATCTACATTTTTATAGTGACTATTACTTTATACAAAGAATAATATATACATTGTTAGAAATTTTATTACCTAATAAAAGTTTATAAAGTTGTGCGTAATATAACTTTATTATACTTGAAAAATTTTAATTTTTCATTATTAATATCATAATTCTTTAAGCATTTTCTAATCATTTATTAAATATCTTTTCTAAATTCATCAATTATTTTGAATTTTCTAGCTAAAAATGTGGATTTCTTTTTTAATTCCAAAAATCGAAGATGGGAATAACTTTGGAGTATCTATTCAAGAAGATACATTATCTGAAATTCAATCAGTTGAAAGCGAAGCCGCAGCATTTTTCGATCAAATTTCTAGGTGATGTAAAGAAAAAATGTATAGATAAAGATATATGTCTATGTGTGGTCAACTTTATTCAAATAGTATTCAACATTTACATATTAATGCTGGTTAAATCAACATAGTGTTAATTAAAAAATCTTATTTGAACTCTTATCTTTACAGATATTTTATTTCTAGAGGAAAGATTATTAGTAAAGTTGCGAAATATCCACACATCATTGATTATAGAAGAGCGATTCAAGAATTAGACGAAAAGGAGTATGTAAGCTTATGGCTTGTCATGTGTGAAGTTCGCAATCGTTATTGTTCACTACACGATCTCGTGATCAAAAATCTGGAAAAGATCAAACGGCCACGTTCATCCAACGCGCAATCCTTGTACTAATAGGCACGGTTTCACGCGCTGTACTTACGTGCGGAGTAATTCAACACAAACATAAGTCGGAAATATAATAATAAAGTAAAATTCATCTCCTCCTATTGACACAACTCAATTGCCTTGACATTAATCCATCATTCATTCTATCAATTAAGTATGGCACTATAAATAAAACAAATAGCTACACTTAAATTCTACGAAGTTGTATTACATAGATTATACTTAACTTATTCGTACATTTAAGTTCACTGACTTTTTGTTTGTCACTAATATATATAAGAAGTATCAGTTAGATTTTAAGAGAGAGAATAAAAAAAATAAGGAACTTTTTTAATTTTCTCAATAGAAACTTTACATTTCTTTTGGAATCATATTTTATTCTATAAACTTCATTGACGTGTGAAATTTCGATTATTTGAGCATTATACACATTACACATACATCATTTCTTTACACGAGTATGTTACGACGTTATGCAGTGTAGCGAACTTACATGTAATTTTGCCAATTATATATAATTCAAGCACTTATAAAAAAAAATATAAACGAGTGGTCTCGAAGTGGATTTAAGTGGACTAAATAGTTTAGTGAAGTGAATATTGCATCGTTTGTAATTTGTATCTGTAAGGAGATTAGAAGACATCAAGCTATTAAATAATGTGAAATATAAGTAGTAGTCCCTTTTTGTAAATGTTTATACTTTGTCGCGATAAACATAGGATAAACACACGAGATTACATAGAATATGGTATCTGCTACTCGAAATAAATTTTGTTCCAAGCTTGCAAAGTGCAAAAAAATGAAAATAAACTATATATATATACATATATATATACACACACATACACATTCTTTTTTTATATAATCAAATGTAAAAAAAATCGGTTAATTTTCTTAACAAGATAATTACACATATTAAGGAATGGAAAAACAGGTAAGACATTATTCGTTTCTGTATGATTTAAAATAAAAATTTATATAATTAAAAAGTTTGTCATGGTTCACAATATAAAATTTTATATTCTGCAGTAATGTCCTTTTTATGAAGTTTTTCTACATGTATTAATTTATTGTCTTTCGTTCGTTTCTTCATTTTTACTTTTATGTGATTATGTTGCAGAATAATATAGAAAAATATTACTTTACGAACATTTATCTGATCAATAATAAAGACAAGATTAGAATACTGCTTTTTACTATATACTGTTTATATAAAATAGTACTGATACTTAAATGTATTAAAATATTCGTGATAGAGTATGGAAATATTGCATATTTTCGCTTATGCAATGAAACGTCATATTTTTCCTTCTTTCGTCACGATTCCATGAAAAGACCGGGATTAAGATAACAATGTTTATTAAATCCCAATGACTGTACAGACGACGTCTGACATTCGTAGTTTGTTGTTCTAAGGTTTTTCAACTCTGCATCAATCTGCAAATTATAATTGTAAATCATTGTACTATTTACCATCATATTTAAACATCTCATATTTACCATGTTAAATAAATCTTGGACGTGATTTTGGTGAGCATGGTTCATGAATATTTTACAAAGAATTTGTATAAACCAACTACCAGTTTTGGAGTCTCGATAAGAAACATATCCAGGCAAAGTAGATTGGACTATAAGCATATCTGAATAATTTCTTATTGTTTGAATGTGAGGTATTTCTATATTGGCTTCATTTGTTGATTTCATTGCACAAGAATCTGTAGTGATTCTGGAGTGAATTACACCTTTTTGTTTTTTCTTCCCTCTATAAAGAATATGGAAAAAAGAAATATATAAAGTAAGATATAAGAAAGACAAAAATTAAGAAAACGATCAGGACCAGAAATTTTTATAAAATGATACCAATTTTTTCTAAATTTTCAATTCGACAAAAAGTAAAAAAATTAGAAAAATTAACAAAATGTTACTATGGAATATTTTTGTACCTGCAAAGTTGGAAAATAAATATTTTTGGTTTCTCTGCGAGTTGAGGGCAAGCTTCTGCGGTAAAGTAATCACAGACTTCTGTGCACAGAACTTTTTCATAATTTGCTTGCCTGCTTGCGATATGATAATCAGTACCTTGGATCTCTGTGTTACTCTCTTCATCTTCCATACCATGACTTGTAACAATCACAAAGCACGAATCAACCTTATTTAGATCATCTCTTTTTGAAAATTCTTTAATTGTATCTTTCATTGCCTGATAAAAAGGAAAAAAAATAATTTGATATTAACTACATGTTTCTTAGATTTTATTCCAAATATATTAATAAAAAATATATATATATTTAAAATTATATATATATTAGAAATTAAAAATATATATTTTTTGCATTTTAAATATACTTGTATTTTACCTGTCCTGTTAAATTTTGATAGGTATCAACTGTAAAACCCATTTCCTCAAACAATTTCTTTAAATTATTATTGTCATGTTTTGCCGAAAATCTGGGGTTTTCATAAGATGATTCGTAATAAATATTAGTGATTATTAAAACCAATCCACGAGGTTTACTTCGCATGGGATATCGCTCAATGACATCATATTCACAATCTAAGAATTTTGTAGCTTTACATACTTCGATTGTTAAAGGTTCATCAGAAAAAATATGATGATCTAACGGATTTTCTTGCCTAAAAGTATTACATAAATGAGATTTTAGAAAAAGAGAATGAATTGATGTTTCTAAATATTTCTGAAGATTTATTACATACATGAAAAATTACATAGAACCTATAGCAAGAAGCCTATCTTGGACTAGATAAGAGCTAACAAAGAAAAAGAAGAAAAAATCATAACATACTTTGTATTACTACTTGCATTATTTTGTTTCTCTAATATATCTGCTACATCTTCATGGTTGGACTGTCTTAGACTAAGAATCAAATTTTTGAATGCATTTGGTCCTCGTGTTTTAATTGTTAATAATATATCTTTGACTGTACTTTGTGCCCCAAGGTTCTTCTATAATCAGATATTTATCTATATAATATATATTTGATTACATTTTTATTTATGTAATACATAGTATATTACACTCTAATATAATTCCTTTCTTTATTATATCTATTGTTTATTTATATTAACGAAAATAAAGATGACTCATTATACATACAGCTATATATATGTACAGTTATATATGTAAAGCTTTGTGTTGTATTTTTTGTTTATAATAATAATTTTAATATATATATATATATATATTATAATATATATTATAAACTATACGTTTAGATATTTTTGTCTATGTAGGCCTCCAGTTGGAGGCTAGAAAATAGTGTCTTAATTCAATTCAAGTTGTTTTTACAATATAAAAGAAATAATTCAGAGAATTCTATCTTTTGATTAATAATTTTATTTAAAAAATTAATTAGGAAGATGTATATTTTTTTATATAAATCTTAACAAAAAATAAAAGTGCAAACACTATAAGTTTGTATTGCAGGCTCCAACATGCTCCTACTCATTCCAAATGCTTTGCTATGGCAGAACATGTTGAAGCATATAACGCAAACAAATCCACAGTGTTTGCTCTTTTAGTTTTTTGTAATATACTTTATACTTAAGTGTTAGAAATTAAAATGACAAAACTGTTGTCGAGAATGTGAGTCCATTATGTATAAGTACAATTAACTGTGTAATATTTCATGGATAAAACTTACCGACCATCGTGGAATGTTTACGTCATCTCTATTATAAACTTTGTTTTCCAATAATTTTGGTAAGAGTTTTGTCAGATCGATTTTGGACATAATGCTTTCGCAGCAGTGATCTATTTGTTCGCGATCCTTTCGATTCATCTTGAAGATGAAACAATGAAATATTCACTTCTAAAAATCTGTGTTTTAATAACAATTTTTTTCAACAAAAGCAGACGAAAAATAAAATTGCGTCGAATTATATTTATCTTTTTCGCTACCTTCTTCCTTTTTATTGATCAGATATCCCAAGCCTACCATATAACTCGATCATTGATTGCCGACAGCCGAATTTGCTCTCTTGATGCTGTAACCCAAAGATTATACTCTTCTTCTTGAAATGAATGGCCTCGATC
>NW_017257912.1:0-267 GCF_001594055.1 Mycetomoellerius zeteki
TTGAGCGATTGTGTAAGATTATTCGGTTCACTAGATAACTTGTGACGTTGCAGTTTCGCTGCAGCGTCGCAGCGACCCTGGCCGTCACAAAGCGCGGATTCGCGCCCGACCCGAGCCGGGACGCGCGAGCGAGCGAAGTCTCCAGGGGGCCGTACACTAGAGTTAAGTTACTTTTTTCCTAATCCCCGGCGAATTTATTTCATGTTTAAATCTAACGAAAACCTCGCCGAGCGAAGAGGCCACCGGAGGGAAGACCGCCGCGGAAGA